>NW_025744095.1:0-29891 GCF_021292245.1 Micropterus dolomieu
CATATCATTATATATATATATATATATATATATATATATATATATATATATATATATATATATCTCAGCGATCAGATAGATTTCTGGCTGGTTTAAGCAGTTCCAGTGTGATTTTCCTTATGGCTGGTGAGCTTGTTTTTATATTACTGGAGTAGTATTTTACATGTTGCCGTTAATCACACTCTGCATCTTTGTCTTTTTTCTTCTTAATTTCTGTTCATAGTAGAACAAAATAATTCTGCCTTTCCCTGTTTTTAATCAGCATCCTGAGGTTGCAGCTATCTCGTTGAATAAACTTTATTTTCATTTTCACTGCACAAAACCGGCCAAGGAGTCCATGCTTACATTCAGTGTGATCACCACGTCGTGGCTTGTCAGTTGATCCCCAAAGGTCATGGTCAGGCTGAAGTCACAGGCCATGCAGACAGGCTGATCAAAACACCTAGTGAGAGTTAACACAATATACAAGATCAATAAAAATACACAGTGTCTGCACCGCTTCATAGTGTGTAATGTCGGCTAAGGCCAACGTGACACGATGACTGATTTTATCACTGATTTACTGACTTTACTTTATTATCCTTAGTCATTTATTCTTTACTGTTATTCTGTTTTAGTTTTCACTATTATAATGTAAAACCAAACCAAATATGGCTACATTTAAACAAAAAAATATGTCACAAACAATTCCTGCTGATAAGATTGTCAGAATTACTTGTATGGATAGTTTTGGAAGGCAATGACTAATTTTATCTATTTTCATTTAAGTTACATATTTGTTATTCAAGTTTGGGGGAAATCTTTAATATACTCTTATGATTTTTAATCCCTTTCCACACAGGCTTCAGCAGGGATTTCATTTTGATGAAACGGGTAGATGCTGGAAACACATGTTTACAGTACATAACGGACAGATACATCTCAATAAAGCCTCTTATCAGTTTCAAGAATTCAAGAAAGAGACATACTCTGCTGAGAGTGCAGTTTATCATCCTGCAAAGTCAGGAATTTTTGTTAGAGACTACTTTAATCACTGTCACACTAGTCAGATGTATTGTCATGTTGATGTGAAATTTAAAATGATGCCTTGTGGCACTTCCCTTCCATCATGTGTGCTATGATAAGTCTTCAAACCTTCAACTGCTTGTTTTAAAGACTCAAACGCTACGAAGCATGTACGGAGGTATTGTTTTTCAGCATATGCAACTTTGTCTCAGTTCATGCTTTCAAAAATAAATCTGTTTACATCTTTACTTTGACTTTTAAGCATAAACATTGTCTATCCATTCATTCAAAACTTATGTCTAAAGCATAAAAGCTCCTGGATGGATTTCAATATAATTTGATATATATATTTTCATAGTCCCCAGATTAAGATTTCTAAGGGTTTTTTCTGACTCCGTGACCATTTACATGCGTCACTATCAGATCATTAATTTCCTTTTCATATCCCTTTTAACACATAACATAAAGTTTTAATAATTGTTTTCTTGTTGAGTTTAACAGTGTTGGACTTTTATGTGTAGAATGTAGCTTGAATGAAGGTCATTCAAGCTACATTCAAGCTAAGCTTTGCCTAACGAGTTAACACAGTGCTGATTAAGCCTCTCACCACATGGTAAATCTCTGTATAGTATAACGTGGTTTCTAAATCATGCCAACCAGCGTTGATTGGTTTGCTGGAACTGAAGGGAAGGGGGGGGGGGGCTTTGTGGCATAAACAGAACTACAAACTGCATCTCATTTTACAACCCTGTTGTAATATGACAAATAAATTTACTATGTTCCTTGCACCTTTGCCGGTGAGCCAATGCCCCGAATCTTCCGAAGTAATAGACATTATGATTCATTTTAAATGTCCACATTTCTTCAGGGATGAACCTCCACTTCACAAAAATGACATTGATTAGTGCAGTGATAATCATTCGCCCTTGTGCGATGGAACGAGTGCTTAGTCAGTCTGTATGCAAAAAACAACCACAACAAACAAACTGAACTAACTGATCAATGATGCCCAGTGCTGTTCCTTTCAGCTCACGTCTGTTGCTCTTTATAAGTTCTTTCTGCTGGAAGTGGTATACTACAAGTGGTATACTCTTGATCACTTGAACTCTTTTCAAATAACTCAAAACAGGAAGAATTATGTTCTTTATGTAGGCATTATGTATGACCTCTGACATTCACGAAGAATCAAACCGAAATCTCTACCCTGCTGATTTTGATTGATTTCTGTTTTTATAAGTCTTGATACCAGAGTGAACATGACGTTACCTTGTATGTGGAGAATTTCTCTAGTAAAAAAGCAAAACATCTGTCTGCTGCAGTGAACACAATAGACTGGGACCAGAATCAATTGTGTGCATAAGGAAGTGCTTGTACATATAATTTAAAGCTAGTCTGTAATGCCCACATACTGTGTCAGAATCAGAATCAGTTTTAATGGCCAGGTAGGTGTACACATACTAGGAATTTGACTCTGGATTTTGCATTGCTCTCAATATACATACACAGGACATCTTAAACAAATAAGCGTAAACAAAAGGCTCAGCAAGGAGCAGACACAGTCTGTCATGAAAATTGCACTCTCTCTGAGGCACTAGCTGGGCAGTGGAATCCAAGTCCTATTTATGCATTAAAACCACACAAAAACAAGCAAAACAAGAGTCCTTTAAGTGGTTGAGGGTTGAGATTTGGCCAAAAGGGAAGTTGTTATTATTGTTGTTATTATTGCAGTGTTTTATAAGAATGCCTTATTTATGTGCTGAGAATTGCTCTGTGTCATGAATATGAAGCAGCAATAGCCTGATATTGTGGGTTATATGGGGGTGGGAGGGTGGAGTAATAGTTGAACTTAAGGTCAGTGGTGGCTTGCTGCCTGCACCAGAATTTTGCAGACACTTCTCTGATGAAACAAAAAAGGCCTAAATGAAGAGGGGAGTAGCTGAATGACTTGACATCAGCCACAATGCTCCTTGAAGGCTTCTCAGACATGACTTCCTTACTTGAGGGCCAACTCTTTTATACGGCATCAGTTGCAGTGCTGCTTCTTCATTTATAAGACGTGTTAAGGCACAATGTTAATCAGATTTTTTATTAAATTTCCCCCCATTGAAAATGTCTCTAGGATAGAGATAAGCATCTGTGGAACGATAAAAAACAAACCGCATTGTCGATCTGTGTTGCAGTGTTACAAGTGAACACAAGGGCCGAATTAGCGGACGGATATTTTGTGGATCAATATCTGCAGGTCCCCTGTGGTGTCCACTGTCTGAGAAAAGTGTAGCTGAGGGCTGTATTTTATTCAGGGGGCTTCGGGCCTCTGCTTAACTGATGATTACCATTTTAACTTGGAGACTGCGCAATCAATAGAAAAGGACATTGCTTTCAGTCACAGTATGGATTTTGTTACATAATGTGGACAAGCTATATCACAGCACATAAACATGCCGCGTATCACGTCAGACTGGGTTATCAGCAACACGTAAAAGAAGCTGATACCAGAGGCATACTGATATTAGACAAACACCTGATGTACTTAACAAAGACAAACTCATTATTCATTCTTGGGTGCATGTGTGTCTGATATGCATGTCTCATGCCTCATCTTCACCATTGGTGGCCCCCATTACCTAAAGCTGAGTATTGTCAAGTCTTCCCCCGTGCAAATCATACCCTGCTATTGATCCCACTGTCATCATCAACACCAAATAGTGACCTCCTCCCTGAGCTGTCAGGAATCTTAGCATGGCTCTATATAATCTGTATATTATATAACTGTCTTATTAAAGTAGACAAATAAACTGCCAGCCTTGTCTTTGATATCACTGTAACATGGATATTTACACTGATACACTGTATATTGTATGGGTGTGACCCAGAGCTACTATCTGTGCCTGTTTATATGTTTTCTATAAAATAGAAATGGGGGGCCACAACTGTGCAGTAATAGGAAAGAGAAAATATACAGCACTGTTATATATATATATAGAGAGACAATTAATCTCAAAGGAGGGCAGTGTTGAAATTGGGCTGTGTGATCATTTGCAAATAACAATCATCAGTGCCTTTACTTTACTCACGCACAGGTTTAATTAAATAACACTGTGATATTAATTATATCCTACTCCCTGGCTGAATCAGATTATTGCATCTCCTTGTGCGTGTGTGTGTCCTGCAAATTGACTGCAGGGTCACTGATGAGCTCCACCTTTAGTCATGTGAGTGCGTTTATTCTCTAAAGGCCACTTCATGTGATAGAGAATGTCATTTGTTTTGAAATGTCATGAAATTCACACAGAAAAAGTAAAATGAATTACACCCAGAGTTTTGACCCTCTGTGATGTGATGGGTAATTATATCCTGCCACAGTACGTATTGTGAGTCATCTTGGGAGTTTATCTCAAGGAAATATGGCATGGCATTTCTGCACAAAACAATCAAACACCACATGAAGCTCAGCACAAGCTCAATCAAGAAGACATTTTATGCTCCACTCATTCACCTCTCTCTCTCTCTGCTTCTCTGAATACTCTTTAAGATAAACTGATGTTGCCATTTTTTGACTATGCTGATGTTGTTTATCAAAATGCATCTAAAACCAGCCTTCTACCCCTTAATACAGTTTACAATAATCTCTGCAGATTTTCTCTTGGATGTTCCTATAATACTCATCACTGTGTAATGTATAACTCCCTTTAAATGGCCTTCACTCAGACATATACATATACATACATATACATTGGCTGCAACTAAATGTCTACATGTCCACAACAGTTTTTGGTACCGTATTCTTCAATCCATAGTTTGAGGCATTCTACACAATAATTCTTTTTCACTCCTATAGTCAAAAAAGCAACAGGGAAGAGTTGTAAAGAGTATGTTTAAGGCTCCTTCAGACTGGAATAACTTACCGTCAAACATACGATCTTTAACATCATTTCCCATTTTTGAAAATAGTTTGTCTTCTTATTTTGAGTTAAATTGTTCATTTTTCAGATGATGCTATACCTATATATAATTTACAAGTCACTATATTCTTTATTCTATGTTATGTTTTTGCGGGCAAGTATTTGTTCACAGCCTCTGTGTGGCTATCAAGTGCTTGTATTAACTTAACCCCTTGACGCCGATAGTTGCGAATTTGCTTGGCCTTTCAAAGCGTTATGCGTGTATTCCCCCAGTGCCTGCTTGTGCATATTCGATACATACCTAGGAACCTTCTCGTTTTTGCCTGTTGTCGCTAATTTGCATCATACCTACATCATACCTGAATTTATATCTTTTCTAACAATCTTCACTTAATTTAACATCAGCCTGAAAGCAAATGAAAACACAAATTATTATTATTATAATTTTTTTATTGTAAAACAATTCAGGCGTCAAGGGGTTTGTTTGTGTTTGTTTTGTTTTTTTGTTTGTTGTTGATGTTGTTGTCTTTGTTGTAGTGTGTTGATTGTAGTATTGTCTATGTCTTATTATTATAATGTGTTTCATTTGTCCCTTGTTCTGTATTGTATTGTATATTAGGATCCCCCCGAAAACGAGATGGTTCATCTCAAGGGGTTTATCCTATTCAATAAACTTATTCCAAAGAATTTGCCGCAGTCTTTCATCAACCAATCACACTGCTGCTGTTAAACTTAAATGTGTTCTCCTCTCCTTTCACCTCCAGTTCATCACATCCGATCTTCAGCATCCTGACTCACATTTTCACTACCTCCTTTAAAATATGATAACGTCACAATGGAGTCTAACTGCCAGAACTCACATTTCTCATCTTCATTGTGCACATGTCAATAAAAAATACTTGTTCAGTCATAATGAACTCCCTCCTGACTGGAATGTGGAAGTCTGACATTCATTTGAAACGTTAAACCTCTGGACACTGATGCTAACCAAAGCTGATTGGACTGATTGGAAAAGAGCATGAATCCCCCCCCCCCCTTCCAAATTTGTTTCTTGGAGTTTCTCGGCTCTGCTCTACATAGACTGCAGCAGAAAAGTGGGTCCTCAGCTCAAGTTGTGGTGGAGTGGTGTTTCTTTTGAGGATGATTAATGAAGGCTCCTGCCCACAAAAACCAGAAGTGTTCTTCCTCATCAGACAAGCGATGGTGATTAAGCTGCTGAAGTGTTCTCTGATTACTGGCTCACCTCTTTTGCTACTTTTTTTTTCTCCCTGGGATTTTGTGTGTGTGTGTGTGTGTGTGTGTGTGAGCGCAGATGTGATGAGCTTTGTTTTTGGGGGGTTGGATTGGCAGCTCCTCGCTCTCATCCCCACCTGTCCATTAGTTCTACATGACTGAGTCTGCTTCTGCTTCATCACTGTGATATCCACACAGAGACCGGGCCAGGGTTTGATGTGTGCCACTAGCCTGGGCTTTCCAGCCCTCTGGCAACTGGACGCTCAGTCCACTCATCAAATACTGAATTTCCATTGCACCAGAGCTGCTCTAGACACATACTGCTGTTAAGATGATTGGACAATACTGGCCTTAACTTGACAAGAAGGTGGCTCCTCTCTTAACAGACCCACATAATAAAACTATTTACAATGTATATTGCATCTTTGGCCAGCACAGATTAAGGATGGCTTTGTTGGCCAGTCCATTTGACCCTCTGTCCCACCACACTTTGGTTTGCAGCAATATATTTTGTCCACTACTTGCCAGAACACAATGGAACTTGGTAGGAATATTCATAGTCCCTTAAAGATGAATTATTTTTGATGTTGTTGAGGCAAGACCCTTGTTCAAATACCAGATCAAATATTCTAGAATGACTTGGTCAAGGTATATTGAAATGAATCACCACAGCAGCATTAAATTTGTCATGTTTATTCATGGTCCCCACAAGATGATTGGGTCACCATTTTCCTAGGGGTCACTTCTACACAAATACAAAGTCTAATGAGCATGTTGACATTGAAAGGGTGATTGTGCTTCTCAAAGATCAGATTCTCATGATCATTTTCTCATTAATTTACAAAACCTTTAATTAATCAAGCAATATCATCACCTTCACCAGACATGCACGGAAACATCTGCATTTGATAGGTCACAACTTTTTTTGCATGAACGTTGGCATGAGCATCAAAATATAATCCCCCCCCAAGAAATGTAACTAGGTAATTTTGATTATACACATATATATATATATATATATATATATATATATATATATATATATATATATATATATAGCATAGACAGATTCAAATTTACACAGATTGAATTTACACACAACATTCGTACTGCTGAGGGGAGAAATCCTTTGGATTGTAATGTCCACATGTTTTTCCCTCTGGCACCACCCTAGCATAGAGGTCTGCATGGGCCCAAAACTAAAACCTAGATCTTAAAGCTGTAATAGGAAATAAGTGAACATTCAACTCACTCTGCTGCTTGAATCTGTCTCATCAAACCCACATGTTTGTATGGCAGCAGAAGGAGCCAGTTGCCCTGTGTAACCTCATCCCTCATAGGGCTAGCTATTCTCAAAGATGTCCCTCCAGTGATGTACTACTGTCAGGATATAGTGACAGTTTCAGCAAGCTATTTTTATAAAAAGGATAACATCTTTTGGTCCCTTTTTATGTTTCTGTCTTCCCCTAGTTCCTGTAAGTTTCCCTATTAGGTCATCTTTAGCTGGCCTTAACCTAGAACAACAAATCTATCTGGTGTGTAGACTCCAATGCTAGGTCATATTGGAATCTATTACTGTCCATGAGTTGTACTCTAACCTGTGGAGTCAGTAAGAGAACACCAATATCTGCTAGCCTGACAACTGAGCTACTGTCCCTACCTTATCAATCTAACTGTCTCCCTCACAAGGACAGTTACATGAAAGAAATAACTAGAGCTGGAAGGTCAGGAAACATTTGTGGGGTCAGCTAATGACTCCAAATTAGACCTGTCTTACCTTTTCCAGTTACATCAATTACGCCACAGAAATATCTTTGACAGTGAGGGCTGCAAATTGCAACAAATAGCTCACTGTGCATTCAATTGCTCCTCAGGAGAAATAAGTACTTTATAATAAATGTATTAATTCTTATGGCAATTCTAAATTCTAAATCCAATAACAAAAAGGCTGAGAGAATTGTCAACATATGGTTCTCTTTTAATATTAATATCATATAGACTACCCGTGGAAAAGTGTTTTTTATTTGTGTCTTCCTATTTATTTATCTACTCTTCCGCATACTTCTTTATGTCCCATGTACACTGTATTCATCTTTTTGCAATAAAGATTTAAGGAGGGAACGGCGACGTCCATGGGAGAGGAGCCATAGTGTTAGTAGATAGAAATGGCTCATTCTAAGGTAACAAAAACATAATGCTTGATTATGTAAGGTCTTCATACACCACTGAAAACATACTAACACATTTTAAGGTCAAGAATGACCGTTGTTTTTAGCCCTCGCTACTCAACGCAACATTTACTACGTATTTTGTATTGTGAGGTGTAATGGTCTTTGCATCTTCTTGTAAGAGTCTAAAGTATCCCAAAGATTTCCCACCAATTACTAATCAGACTGGGTCACAGTGCATTGACGACCTTTCAGCAGTTTTCTGAGCCTGGCTGTCATTGATTAAATGCAGCAACAGCAACAACAAAAATCTGGTTCAATGGACATCACAGTACTTTATAATGTAATGATACCATGTCAGGCCTTGTTTAACATGCCTAGAGTCCCAGCTTATTAAAATGCAAGTGAAGAGACTGTGATGCTGAGCTGCAGAATGTACATGCATACAGTGTCAGAATTTCCTTAGGGCTCTCCAAAGTGTTTATACCACACACATAATTCATATTTGTTTACCCACTTATGTGGTCCTAGTGGGAAATGATGATCACTCAAAACAGTATTAGCACGTCAAATATTGTTCCAAATTTTACAGGGCCACTCTGGGACTCAGTTTGCAGAGCAAAACAAAGAGTCCCTATTGATTATTCTCATGTTTGACCAAACAGTTGCTCTGCACCGGTGTCAATCAGTTTATTATTGTAAACACAGCTCTCCAACATGTTTGTCAGGTAAATAGCAAGCTTCTCTTGAGTGCTCTACATGTGGCCTCATTTAAAAAGGCTTTCTCCCTTGATCTTTCCTTTAAGTTTGAGGATGACAGAAACATTGGATGTGTTTTTGTAAGTAAATGAATTCTTTGTGTTATCTGTACACACTTCAACTGAAGAAAAGGTATCAAAACTGAAACTTAAGGCTGCTTTCATTGTTGTTTTTTATTTTTGGGCTTTTGGGGGCAGAGCTGGATTACAAACTGAAAATCCATATTACAGAAAGCCTTATATGGTTGATATGGCTGGTGTGTGAGCAAACTTTGGCCTATTTACATATCCAGGTAACAAGAAGTGAGACCCGCAGTGGGTTAATCAGACCTTTCTCGCTGAAAGCAGCTGCCTGGTGGAAACGAAGTTGATAAAAGGGGTGAGACTAAACATAACAGTAAAGTTGCAGGTCGGGGAAACCAAAACAGTGAGCTGAATGATGCTAGGGACACTTTACATGACCTCAAATAACTGTCACAATAAAGATTTGTGCCTGACATCACAGGTTGTAGGCTGCGTCTTTATGCCACAGTCACTGCACAGATAGTTTGTCTGTGCCTCTTGGATTTGCACTTTAAGTGTGGCAACAGGATGGGAAGAACATGCTGTGCATCACGACAGGCAATGGGGCGAACACTGTATAGAGGCAGTGAGGCAGTAAGGCTGGCCATGCATGAATTGTTTAGGTCATAATCTGAATTTGGCAGTCACAAATGAAATAGCAGAACCAGACAATCTGAGCTAGGAAACCTTAGAGGAGCAGCAGGCTGAGCTTCAACATCCACAACTTAAGGTGGAAGTAAACTTTTCTTCATTATGAATTTTCCAATAAAAACTGACAAAATATTTTAGATTTAAGAGGTTATAAGAGGTCCTGGAATAGCCTTAATTCAGTCATATTTGATTTGTTTGGTACATTATATAAGCCCTTCATTCATCATTGCCAGGATCAACCTGTCCCCATGTAAAAAAAACAGCAGAGCGACTTTTGGAACAAGCCCAAGTTATGTAAAGACTTTTGGATGAGCGCCTCCCTCGGCCCCACTGCCAAGCTGGCAGCACATATAGTAGCTGTGCTTGAGTTGTCAGCAGTATATCCCAGCGAAGCCAGTCTTTGTCTTTACAGATATGCTGTCTCCAGGAAAAGCTGTCAACGCTTCCTCAGGCAGACCTGTGCTACAGCCACTGATGAGAGACCTACTGGCCCCATCTTAGGATGACACTGGTTTAACAAGCAAACTCAAATAAAAAGGTGCAGCATTGGAGGACAAATAGAAATGTATCAAATAAGTAAATCTATTAGTGAAGGCCACTGCCCAGTGCAGGCACGTGGCCAATATGTTTCCATTACCAAAAATAGCTGCCTGGTAGCAAAAGTAATAATTATTTCCCAGACTTTGCTGCCCTGCTAGCAGCAGGGCCTGCGAATAGCAATTTTTGTCTGTAAGCCCTTTCGCCAAACTCCATTCCATGGACATTCATGGCCCCCAGATTATGATTACTAATGCTTTTTGTGCCCCTTGACCTTTCCTTTAATGCCACCATCAGGTCAAAATTTTGACCTATATCAATATGTTGGTTCTTAACATGGAAACTTTCAGCTAGGGTTGAGGTTCGTTAGAAAATGTGAATCTAGTATAATTTCCCTCATCAAATCCATTTGTGTTCAGCTTTCAACATTTGTAACCAATGTTAAAAATAACCAAAGATTTACTTGAGATCTGTACTTTGAGTTGGCTGAGAAGGCAGAAACACTGCAGCTTTGAGTGGTGCTAATTAATGTTCACAGCCCAGAGACACAACCTGAAAATGAGATGAGCAGCATAACATATGAACTGCTGAAATATGTGTCTGGCACACTGGAACAGGTGTAGCCTACAGTATACACTTTTGGAGATCCTGATTCTAGGTTGATTGATGTACTTCAATTATTCAACATGTGCAAAAACATATGCACGAAAGTTGAACTGGGACTGGGAAATAACATGACTAGATACCTTCTCTCACCACCCTTATTGAACTAAAAAAAACACAAAGTCCACTCAAGATCATAAAGTGAGTAGTGCTTCTTTCACCTCACAACTTACAGCTTTGTCATTAATTAGCTGCAGCTCATTAAATTTGGTTGATTGGATTGGAAGAAGCTAGCTCTGTATTCTCAGTATGATATCATGGCAGAGGCTGTGAAGAAGAGAGGCGGACAGAGTGACCAGACAAGAGTAAATATCACCCTGGTTTTACTCGTTGGCGTGAGCTAAAAGCGCTGAAAGGATGCAGGAGCTGGCCTTCTTGCTGTTGGACTAGTCAGTAATAAGTTATTAGCTGGCTAAATCAGAGGTTTCACAGACAGCGGTTTAGCCATTAGCTATAAATATCGAGTTGATGTTAGCAAACTTACACACTCGGACATCAGTAACATTACTGTAAGTGCTCTCGCAGTGTTTGATGTCTAGCTTTGTTGGCTAGCTCACCACCCAAGTTTCAAGCAACATTATGCTGCTGCAGGTAGAGAGCAGCACCAGTGTTCCCTGTTCTGAGGCTTGTCAGATTATCTGCCCAAATGATCCGGTACAGACATAATGTTAAAACAGCCAATGAGAGCAAGCTGACTGGGAAGCGTTGCCAAATATAGCTATAGCTATATAGCTATGAATAAGCCATGCTGATTCCCTTTTCTCAGCCATGAGTAAATCTGTCATCTGTTCTCTGTCTGGACCCCCTTTTGCCTTAAAGAGGTCGTGTTATGCTTCTTGGGTTTTTTCCTTTCCTTTATTGTGTAATATATCTTTTTTGTGCATGTAATAGGTTTGCAAAGTGTTTTCTTTTCTTCTTTTCTTTGTTACTGTGTGTACATTGTAACACCAATAAGCTCAGCGGCTAGTCAGGCACGCCCTCAAAAACACTGGTGGAAAAACACACTGAGCTGCAGCACACACACACACTGACAAGACGTCCGCCTGCTGCCTCCCCTCACCCCCACTCTCCCAACCAAACATTAGACAGTCAATGATCATAGAGCTGTTACTGTGATGTAGAGACAGTGCACAGTTAAAACATTATGAAATATAAATCTGATACAAATGAATAACTCGCTACTCTGAAACCCTTGCTCCAGTCTAGGCTGCTAAGCTGGTTCGGGAACATGTACAGCTGAACCGAAGCCATGTTTACCGGCTTGTCAAGACCCGCCCAACTCTACTTCTGATTGGCTAGTAGTACTGCGCATGTGCAACTCCCAACAAAGACCTTTTAAAAGTGATATGCATGACTCTGTAGCTAAAACAGAGCGGTCAACACACATTGTGAAAAGAGGAGCTGCAGCAATGTGCAGTATGTTTTTTGAAAATGAAACCATGTAAACCTGTTCTGGTACAACCCCTTAATAAAATCATTAACCGAAAATTTGAATAATATGACGTCTTTAATTCAGGCATAATTTCAACAAGGTGTTGGAAACATTCCTCAGAGATTTTGGTCCATATTGACGTGACAGCATCACGCAGTTGCTGCAGATTTGTCAGCTGCATCCATGATGTGAATCTCCCGTTCCACCAAATCCCAAAGGTGCTCTATTGGACTGAGATCTGGTGACTGTGGAGGCTGTTGGAGTCCAGTGAACTCACTGTTTAAGACACCAGTTTGAGATGATCTGAGCATTGTGACATGGAGCATTTTCCTGCTGGAAGTAGCCATCAGAGGATGGTACACTGTGGTCATAAAGGGATGGACATGGTCAGCAGCAATACTCAGGCAGGCTGTCGGGTTTAAACGATGCTCAGTTGGTACTAAGGGGCCCAAAGTGTGCCAAGAAAATATCCCCCACACCATTACACCACCACCACCAGCCGCCTGAACCGTTGATACAAGCTGGATCTTCCAATCTTCTATTGTCCAGTGTTGGTGAGCCTGTGTGTAACGTAGCCTCAGTTTCCTGTTCTCAGCTGACAGGAGTGGCCCCCGGTGTGGTCTTCCGCTGCTGTAGCCCATCTGCTTCAAGGTTGGACGTGTTGTTCGTTCAGAGATGGTGTTCTGTATACCTTGGTTGTAACGAGTGGTTATTTGAGTTACTGTTGCCTTTCTGTCATCTCCAACCAGTCTGCCCATTCTCCTCTGACCTCTGACATCAACAAGGCATTTTCGTCCACATAACTGCAGCTCACTGGATATTTTGTCTTTATCTGACTTTTTCTCTGTAAACCCTGGAGATGGTTTTGTGTGAAAATCCCAGTAGATCATCAGCCCTGTCTGGCACCAACAACCATGCCACGTTGAAAGTCACTTAAATCCCCTTTCTTCCTCATTCTGATGCTCGCTTTGAACTTCAGCAAGTTGTCTTGACCACGTCTACATGCCTAAATGCATTGAGTTACTGCCATGTGATTGGCTGATTAGCTATTTGTGTTAACAAGCAATTGAACAGGTGTACCTAATAATGTGACTGGTGATTGTATGTCTGCTTTTGTGAAGCTGAATTTTAAATTGTGGAATGTGAGTTCATTCTTTAAAAAGTTGAACGATGCTTTAAGGTTTGTATGACAGATTTGGATTTAGGGTAAAGTTTAAGGGCTTAGGGGTTAAGTTTAAGGTCAGGGTTAAGGAAGGTTAGCATTATTTAATTTCTTAAGTGCTAACCTTTATCCTGCAACTAAGATGTTGCTCTGATTGAAGTTCCCTGAATAAATAAAGGTTAAAACCCCCCAGCTAGTGTTACATTTAGAGTAAAATGAATAGGGAGAAAATTATTTTACATCCCTACATTTGCTTATGTTAACCTCACATTATTGATAAATCAAACAATGTCACCCACTGACGATAACTTTCTCCTTTATCCTCAGCTTCTCAATCATGTCAAGCATAACTGTATAATGCAAAAACCACAAATCAAATTCATATGTCATATGTCGCAAGTTTCAAGCCATATATTCCCATCAGTAACTTCCCCGGAAACAGGCAATCAAGTATGCAGTATTTAAGTATGTGTCTGGAGCTCTGCTGGACTCAGATGTAATTCTACTTAGCAAGAGTAGCTGCATGATATACAGCAGCATAGTATTTAGTGCAATAAAAGAGATGTGTTCATAGAAAATCAAACTGATGTGCTTACTTCCTGAGGACCTCAGGGACCGCTGGCTTTTTGATCTTTACATCTGCTACAATAATACTGGAGTACATGTAGTTCACCCTGATCATGTTGACAGTTCTTGAGAATGCACAATGTAAGCATACAACATAATACAAGTCAAGAGTTCAGTGACAAAATTACAAGCTCAGATAAAGGAATTACTTCATATTTGAAACAACCATCATTATTTTAACCATGTCAGATTGTTTTAGTCATGTCAAGTGACTGTCGGACTTTTTCATATATGTGAAATCAATTCATCAATCAAAAGAGGAAGAAGGGTGAGCACAAGACGAGTGGACTTGATTTTGATTGGCTTACATTGTGTTCTCCATGTCATTTACAGGAGCTGTTGTGTTTTGCCAAGAACATCCATTACACTGACTGTTCGACCTATGAGCATTATTATGTTCATTTGTTAAAAACAAGGATTACATTTGTTTTTATTAAACTAAATAGGACATATGAGATTGTTCAGTTTATTTTAAAGCTGTACCCATGAACATTGTTATATTACCAATTAAACAATTGACTGTGTAATGTGACAGGTTTTGCTCACAGTGACAAAATCACAGAGAAATTTTACCTATTACTTTATGTAATACCTAAATCTGCAGTTTCCCTCAGCTCTATGTTGCTTTTTAGTCTCTTTTAAGATTATTGTTTTGGTTTGCTGGCACACAAACTACTAGGTCTGTACCCAAATATTTGAATATTCGATCGTTGGGTCAAATTTTGTTGGAATTTTGAGATTTGTTGAGGGTTTTTTTCAAACGCTCCAGTTTACATCAAAGGGGAATCAAAATGAATAAACGGAGTGATAACAGCAGTGGTGCAGTTATGGGGTGTATTAATTTTACAATTGCTTAATTTCATTACAGATCAAAACAGTCAACAGCCTACATTTCAAACTTAATCAGTAAACCGTAGGGTACAACAAACAAGCAGCAACATAAACATTTAAATAATTATATTAGGCCTATTATAGAAGAAGAACATTTAGTAGCCTATTTTAAAAGTTAAAAGCAAATTTCACACATCTAGTCTTCCACTCTGCCTCGCTCTTCCCCAGCTCAATATACGATCGCTTCAACCCTGCAGTAAATATTCCTCTCTTATCTAACTCCTCCCTCTCTTAGTCCTGCACTTGGGTCTACTAGTCTAACTGTAACAAAGTTAAAAACAAAGTTTTGGTAATAATAACTTTCTGTTTTAGTTAGCCTACGCTATGAGAATAAAAAAACGGAGAGCTCTCTCTTTCTCTCTATCATACACAAACAGACAGTGACTCACACACTGATGTCCGCTGTTATCTCTCCACCATCAGATTCTCCCTCACTCATGTCATTGCCAGAACTTATTGGGCATTCATCCTTCTTTTCCTGTTCTGCTTCTGTCTATCAAATACACAGCTGTAGCTCGTGATACGACAGCCTGCTTATCAACAGACGTCTAAACAATTGGCATTGCTGAGCAGACACGAAGCTTCGATTCTTCGCTGTTAATTACTATCGAATCTTCGAAGATCAAAAAATGACATTCGGGCCAGCCCTACAAACTACACTCTCATCAACCTTGTTTCCAGCAGCAGAACCAACTGTTTTATTGGGGAAAAGGCTCTCTTATAACAACTGAACCAATTATGAACCAATTATTATCAGACAGAGTTAGCGACTAGCTTAACACAGTGTCAGTAGTTGGTGGAAAGCAAAGGACTCAAAGAGAGTGAATACTGGACTTACATTCATCAGGTGGACACAAACAACTCCAAATGACTGCTAGTGTTGCTCTGAACTTAACAACTTTACAGGGTAATAATATATCAGAAATTGTATAAGTATAATTGTATAAGTTGTATAACATCATACACTATAATGTAATGTATGATACATTATGCAGCTTGAATTTATAATATTAGTCACAGGTCTGGCCTCCAGACTTGACTCAAGCAACAAACTGAAATAGATGCATGTATCCAGCATAAAGAAACCAATTTGTTTTATCTTTGCTAAAATGTAGAAGTACTCACATTTTTAGTAACCAGGACAGAAGCAGATACTCATGTAGTTTGGGAATTGGATCTAAAAACTCAAGAACCCCTTTCTGCTTTTCAGAAACACAGAAACAAATGTTAGTGGAACAAGGGCTAGGAAACGAGGAGGAATTACGAGTCTGTATAAGAGCCATGCTGTTCTTTGTAGGTCTAATGACAGCGCTTCTCCTGGGACTCTTACTTGTGAAAAACACCCAGAGGTGGTTTACACACCTGGTCTAGGACATAAAAGATCACTATCTAACCGTTTTGATAGCTTTCTGCCAAGCACTGGAGAGACCCTCAAGTAAACACTTTGGGCCCCCCAGTAGCTCACCGAGTAGAAGGCATACCATTATTAAGGCTGGGTCCTTACTACAGCACCACAGGTTTGAATCCTGCCCTGTGACTGTCTCATAAAGCAGAAATGCCCAAAAAATAAGAGATCCTCTTTCCCTTTATGTGTGGTCACAAAAAAGTGTCCCCAACACGTCGGTCGGGTTTGGGTTCAGCATAAAGCTGGGCATACACTGTACGCTTGGAGCCACATCCCTCATTTTAGAGTCGGATTAACCTTCTGCTTCATTCAGTTCCTGATTGGCCATTAGATGAATTTCTGTCTGACATTTCTGTCTTCTCACAGCAAGAAGGTCGTGGGTTCAAACCCCGGTTGCCCCGGCCTTCTGTGTAGAGTTTGCATGTTCTCCCCGTGTCTGCGTGGGTTCTCTCCGGGTGCTCTGGCTTCCTCCCACCATCCAAAGACATGCGGACTAGGTTGATTGGTGACCATAAATTGTCCTTAGGTGTGAGCGTGAGTGGTTGTCCGTCTATGTGTGATGGACTGGCGACCTGTCCAGGGTGTACCCCGCCTTTCGCCCGATGTCAGCTGGGATTGGCTCCAGCCCCCCCGCGACCCTGTACGCAGGATAAGCGGTTGACGATGGATGGATGGACGGATGGACGGACATTTCTGAAACGGAGACATCTTCCTAGCCACCTACTGGTCCATATACATCGGCGCCTCTTGTTTGTTTTAGAAGTAATGGCATAGATGATCATGGCAATACTTTTCTGCCTTGTTAGCATTATTGCTAGCAAACAAACTTATACTTGCCTTGGAGCTTTCAAACGAATCTTTATTGACAACTGTCAATAGCCAAATTTTCTATTTACATGCAGAGTGTGAGCACTCAGGTCGTGGCTTGAAGATCTCATTGCACAGCACATCAATTGTGAGCTTTGGTTTTACATCACAGACGATTTAGTCATACAGTAGGAGTTGGAATTAAGCAACAACATTTCTAAAATCGTACAGTGTATGCCCAGTTTTAAAGCACTGAACTAAGGTTACAATGCATAACCGTCACTATTTACTGTCTCAGCTGGTGCTGGATCAGACATCAAAAGTCCTCACGGAATAGTAAAGAAACCTTTGTAACCACATGTACCTCATGCTGCTCTACAGTCCAGTCTTACGCCCTGTGCTGCGAGTGTCATTCAGCTATGTCGACCCTGCTCTCTCTTCACCCACTCTCCCATTGCACTACATGCACTGACTGCTTGCACCCTAATCTCTCAGAATGATTCAAGGAGGATGGATAATTTTCCTGCCAAAAAAGTGTCCGAGCTCCACACAAATGGAAGGAGATCCACCTTCACTTATGTGGAGGAGAGAGAAGAGAAACAGAAACCCTGGCAGGGAAATCACTTACTTTATTTAATTAAATCACTCTTGACAGACATTTCAGTTCCGCTTTTTAAAAAGGGAATTCATATTACATGTGTCTGTCCGTGTAAATATATTATGAATTAATTAATATATAAACATTATTAAACAAAATTAGCTTTGCATTCTTGGGATACAATACATGCACAGTTTTTGATTTTTGTGTGTTTTTATCAGTCTGTAACACATGACAGTAGGCAGAAAGATAGACTTAATGAATCTGCAACTTTGCTCAAACTCAAATATAAATAGTTTGGGCAAGATATGAAGCAGTAAACATTTGGAGCACAATGCACTGTTTCACTGCTCACTGTAATTTTGTCATTTATTTTCTCAATGGACTAGATTTCCAGACTATTGTTCACAATGTAAAGGTTGTTGACATTTGTCTCTGAAGGATTCTAGCATGACAGTCCAAACAGCAACAGATCAAGTCCTAATGGCTTATCTGGACAAAGTCCAATATCTAATTGCACGCATGTCTAATGTGCCAAATGTGTCTCACCTTCCCTGATTGTGAACTTTTTATTTAAAGGAAAAGGCTGCCATTATTCCTTATTTTCGACGTCCCTACCAATTTGGCTAGTTTATTCACACTACTTTATTTGTCGGTAAAACAGAAAGTGAGTGCACCTGAAATTTCATAAAGTAAAAATTTCTAAACTACCAAGTTTGGTAGACACGAAAGAGTTGAGTTTCAGACATTTATGATCATCTGACTACTTTTGTTTCTCACCTCATCAGACTTCTTTTTAGTGATGTCACCACGTTACCAGATTTCAGCAGTTCACTTGATGAGTGCTGTGTTATTATTACTAAAAAGGACTGATGGCCAAAACTATGATAATAAGACCCAGGTTTGAAAACAATGATTTATCTGTATCTGTACTCCAAGCAACTTAATTTATTTTCCTTACACCGTTAGTAATTACCATTACAAAATAGTATTTGTGTAAGTGAGTTCACTGGTATCACATTCATTCTGGATCTGTGCGTGTTATACTATATTTCTCCAAGTAATACGCTGCCATTAAATGCCAATTTGTTTGGAAATAATTAAGAGTCCATCCATCTTTTGAATTTCTTGGGAAAGTGTGCTCTGTTCGGCTATGAACATGAGTCATGAGTCATCATGAGTCATCTCAACTTTGCTTGTATGAAATCATTTCAGGGACATTACTGCTTGGTTTCTTCATTACTTTCCACTAGTCTGGCCGTGTCCTCAGGGGCAGAAGCTGGCAGTAAGAGCCTATTCTAGATTCAGTTTGTGCTTTAAAATTGATAAGTGAATCAGAAGAGTATTACATATTAATTATTAATTTCACAATGTGAAGCAGAAAAAAAAGAATCACTGGATCAAACTTGCTTAAATGAAGCAGAATGACTGTGTTCAGCAAAGGTGCAGCAGTGTACCCCCTGCATGCCAATGGACTGTTTTAAGACCTTATGTCTAATAGAATGATGCTCCTGCACTCCACCCTGCTGACTTGTCTACTAATGGCCCACTAGATCAGTTAGAAATGATGATCAGGGTTATTCAAGCACTGCTTCTTCTCCAGCCCGGCCCACACTGTTAAAGGAAATTTACAGTTTACAACAATCTGGGTTTTATTTTTATTACCAGGACCACTGGTTCTATTGGTCATGATAACGCTTACAAGTAATTGCTGATATTGCACGATGTAGAGAAAATGCTAAAAATAAGTACAATACAAACGATCTATGCATCTATCACAGCATTCAGCCTGATTTTCTGTTTAACTTTGACCTATTCTACTTGCCCGTGCTGTTCCATTTCTGTTCACACAACAGCTGTGGTGGTGGTGAACTTTATTATACAAAACATAATTTTAATTAATCTTTTGTGAATCAACTTACAACCACATATATTTGACAAAATACAATTTGCAAGCACTGTTTTCACGCAGATCACAAAAACGTTTCAAAAAAATGCAGATACATTTGCATCTACAGTCCCTTGCACATGCTTGGGTTTCATTATGGTATTTATTAACGAGGAAGGGTCTCATGTTGTAGATTTCAGATTGCATGTTTGGTCAAACCGGCCCCTAAGAGACAAACCAACAATGAATGTATCCTACTAAGAAGTATTGTGTGTGTATCATCTTTCATCATATATCTTATTACTGTGCCATAGAGCTTCATTGATGTGACATGACATGTTCCTTCATTACCATGAACACACACTGTTTAGTATTTTGACTCACATATACCCTCCTGCTGCCCCAAATGTCACTAGAGCAGCAGATGTGGATATTTCCTCCTGTCCTGTATGAGCAGCTTTTTGGAAATTACTGAGCCTTTAAAAAAATTATATTTGGGACCACTTTTTCTAGATTTACCTCCATTGTGAAGCGGTTGTCTTTAATCGTCCACTGCATCTGTTAGGGCCCGTCCATAGGCTCGCCATTCATCTGTGACAACATCGTCTTACATGATGTTGGTCGGAAACAGGTCTTCTCTTGAGCGATCTTTCACCACCCTGAGAATGAGTGATCTTGATGTAATTATATTGTGTTTTTGTGCTAAACTGCAAAATGTTCAAAATTCATACAGATTGTTCATAAAGTGAAGAAACATAAATAAAAGTTGTTTTCCTGCGCAAAATGTGTGTCACTTTACTTAAAGCAAACAATTACGTGTTATAAGGTCTTATAATTAGTTCATATGGTATTATGTCCACCTGTAATATATTATACAGGCATAGATATTTTAACCCTTAAAGCAAACAGGGACATGCTATAACTTTAAACATTACTATAAGCTATTATTTCATTTTATATCACTAATTGTAAATGGTGACTAAAGTGTATTCATAACGAGGCAGAGTCGGTGGTTATAATGTATTATGGAACATGGTCGGAGATTCTTGCCGCACATTGACATAAACTGGTATACTATTAGTTATAAAACATTAAATCAAAAGGTCATAATATGTTATGAACTTTGCTATAGCGCCTAATGCATGTTTGTAAGTGATGTCTTATGGACGTGTTATAGCGATGACCTTCATAGAAAGTGTTACTCACTTTCCTAATGTGGTTTAAATTGCTAGTTTCAGTCTCCTTCAGTACAACACGATGTTCATTTAGTAAATTATGGTTCCATTTTGAGGAAAATTAACAATAAAGCAGGGTATGCTTTAGGGTGTGGCTACCTTGTGATTGACAAGACACTGCCATGGCCACCTGTCAATCAGGATTGACTCTATCCACTGCACAGTATACATTTCACCTGTGCAGTTGAAAAAGCTTCTTTAACGACGTTGCATTTAACTAGCTGTGAACTTGTTTTTGAAAGGTAGTTGTAACATTTTAGTCACCTAAAAATGTCTTCTTCAGTGTTCGGTTGTACAAAAAACACTCAAAGGAGTCAGCTGTTAGTTCAGTGAAACACTGGGGTTATGTCTAATAGAATTTAATTCAAAAACAGCTTTTTTGGAAAGTAGGTTAACACAAGGAATTTGCTTTGGTATTTTGGTTCATAACAATAAACATAGTAGGTAGAAAATATAATAAAGATATAGCAAGTACTGCAGTTCAAGAAAATAAATATAAAATCCATTTTAAATATTAAATGTAAGACATGGAAAAAAATAAATATTCTGAATAAAAAAGAATAATAATAGGTCTGTTATTTAAATTACAGTTTGTGCAGCGATATGCAAAATATTTACCTGAGATTAGTGTACTGTAAGTATACTGCACTGAAAGGTGATATATCCCATTGGCTTTGGCAGGTCATTTTTCCGTGGCTTTAGCCCCAAATCTTTTTGACCGTTGCCCTGAATGTAACTTAACAACAACATCAAAAATATTTTTCATATTAATATCCAATAATCTTCATGACGCAGCCCGTCTCTCGGGTCTTCACAGACCGTTACTCTGCATGCCTGCATTTAGAGTGAGCAGGACAGGAGAGAGAGAGAGAGAGAGAGAGAGAGAGAGAGAGAGAGAGAGAGAGAGAGAAAGAGTGTGCATTGCTCACAGCTTCAGGGCTTGTCAGCGACTACTGAATTGCAAACAAAACATAGATATAAATATACATGTTGTCGGTCAGTGTCTAGTCAGTCTATTTGCTACACAAACAGTCACAGCTGACCGCGACACAGACATTGTCGCTCTCTTTGCTGACTCTGTCCTCTGTCCTTACTGAGTGTCTCTCTGCTCCAGGGTGTTTCCCTCTGAAGCAGCTGTGAGCTCACTTTATCAGGTGAGCTGAAGTTTTGTGTGGATGTGTAGTGAGATTTATTTCAGATCACAAGTGTCTCAGTTTTGGTTTTCAACCTCTGATGAAGAGCAGTGCGCTGTCTCATCGAGTACAGTTCCAGACGTGCTCTGTAGCTGTCAGACAGTCTAAATGGGGTAGCCTACCATATCACCAGAGCAATAAAACAGGGTAATACACAGCAGAGGGGCAAGTAGTTTTTGTTATAATATTATCACTTCATTCTCATTAGATTGTGATTTTATTCTCGTAATATTACAACTTTTGTCTCAAAATATTATTCTGCAAATCTCAGAGAACACATATTTGGGAGAGATTCTGAACAAAAGCAGAAAACCTGCTAGAACACAGGAGCTATTAAAGTCCAGAAGTTTACAACTGAACTGAAATTAATTAATTTATAATTGAGGTGAAAAGGTGCCACGTGCACATTTAAAGACTTTAGGCTACTTCAGTCATGCCTGCATGTTGACTTAGCAGGGATGAAATTAAATGAGAAAAGTTGATCTACAGGAGAAACATATCTGACAGCAATGCATAATGCCTGAGAGCCTAACTGCATTATATTACACTATATTTTATATATTTTTAGTTGTCACCTGAATGTTCCTTTTATCTAAATAAAGTCATTTCCTCAATAAATTTCGTGCAAAAAAATTCACCAGAATGCAGGAAATTAAGTTTTTTAACCTCTTACCATTCCTGTAAAGTTCTTGCAAAACGCCTATTCAAGGCATATCCAAAGTAAATTGAATGTAGTTCTTGAACCATTTGGAGTAAATGCATGGTTTTGGGCTTCTCTGAAAGATAACATCCTGAAGTCAGAATGGTTGTAAGTGCGACTGGAATTTATTAATGTAAGTTTAAACACACTAAAACTAATATATTTTTTGTTACCACTTGAAAATGCTTGCAACAAATGCATGCAGACAACTATAGCTGGGACTTATTAGCTGGAAAACACTGTGGGGGCACAGCATAAAGCCTTACCTAGTCCAAGTTTAAATTTTATGCCAATACCTCAAAATTGACTATTTTACACAGGTTTTTCTAAGGGTATGCTTTATCGTACTTTTTGTAAAACAGCACTGCTCCTTGGCGGCAAGCGGCTGCTGCTGCATCACTGTTGTATTAGTTGTTAGCTTGATACAGATGTGTTTTTTTGCTGGTAGATCATGAACTTCCTACTTAAAGCAGGATAATGTTATTTTCAGAATTTTATTGGCTACACGAGAGAGTCTTGAAATATTGTGGAGGAAAAAGGCAGTCTGGGTGATGGTTTTTATGTGGGATTCAAAGGACAGGGTGTTATCCAGGGTGACATAGAGGCTTTTTACTTTGGATGACAGAGTCACCGGTAAACCATCAATATTGATAATGAGGTTTTGTTTGGTGAGAGTGGATTTGGAGCCATTTAGAATCTCTGTCCTGTTGCTATTAAGTTGGAGGAGGTTCATGTTCATCATGCTCCAATGTCTTGGAGGCAGTGGATGATGGAGATGGAAGGTAGGGAGGTAGTGAGTTTGGTAGAGAAGTAGAGCTGGGTGTCATCAGCATAACAGTGGAAATTGATGTTGTGGCATTGCGTGATTGCCCCCAGGGATAGGAGGTATATGATGAAGAGGAAAATCTGTAATGTGTGAAAACATTGTTCAGTATTGAGATGATGATATAACTTGCGATAAATAAACAAATATTAAAGTGTGCATATTAGCTGCTTGGTTGTCTTTAAATTCAGAACAAGATTAGATCTGAATATTTTAAATATAACTAAATGTTAAAAAAATCACATTCCTGACATCAAAATACTAAGCGACATTTAGAAAGATTGAAAAACTCAGATATCAGTCAGCATCAGTCCTTCTCCTCCTCTGTCTGCTGATGTGATTCGCTGCATGCATCGATCATAAAGTATCGATATTTCTGATACCACTTCACTAAACATCTGAGATTGAGTCAAAATAATATGATGATGTTATGAAGCGGCAGTTCTGAGCAGGAGATTTTCATTATAATTAAAGAATATGACAGTAGTTTGATGTCATTATGCAGATATTATTTGGAATTGGCAAGGCTCCAGCCTACTCTTTATTTCCCTCATAAACACAGAAACAGGAGGGGGAAGGTCACACTAAACTAGAAATAAAATATGTAAAAATTATTGATCAGTATCGGTATCAGTATCGGCAATCTGCTGCTTTTCGAATTCCGAGAAAAGACCTTTAAGTTAGAACTATGGTAGAATTATGACATGGTAAAATGTAAATTTACAATAGTGAGAAAAGTTATCCTTTAAGTTCCGCATTCAGCAAGAGCTCTGTGTGTGTACTTGTCATGTGTTAGCTGGGGGCAGGGGGTGGCAGTATTCATGTAATGGCTGGGTGACAATGGCTAAAGCGTACATTTGAACATGTAATTTCATCAGTCACAGAGCTGAGTGCTCAGAGTCCTCTGCTTTAACAGATTTCACACACACATCGAAGAGGCCAAGCCAGCGTCCAGTCTGCAGCCTCCTAGGGGGTAAGCGCTGCACACACCGTGTCAAACTACTGGAAAATCAAACTACAGCCTGTCATTTGGCAAATGACGGATGTCGTTTTGTATTTACATGCTTTCTGACAGCCCAATTAAACCTGGGCTCTCGAATTGTCACAAATTGTCAGTGTGTGACCGATCGGGCAGGAAATCCAGAGAACACAATGAATTCAAGAAAGAAAGAAAACATTTAGAGAGGGCATGTCTTTGCAAAGCCCTACAGCCAGAATATGATTTTTAAATTTTAAGTCTTAAATCTCTTGATTTTATTTGTTTTTTTCTTTATGTATATTTCTAATAATTAAAAGTCATATCAATTCCTCTATACTCCATAGTGGCTTAATTTGTGGGCATATATGCTCTGTAGATACAGTACAATAACACTGTGTTTGTATGTGATAAAAATATATAACTTTAAATGGGCAATATGTTGTTTTTAGCTGCCATTAGTGGTGCGGTTTTTTGATTGCAACCTGGTGTGTGCTTGTATACGTGCTCGAACTCATGAGCGAGCAGAATCCGATACACAGATCTTTGCTAATGTAAGCTAGCTAGCTGGCTGGCTGCTCCTGCCTTGGATCACTATAGACTATAGGTATAAATAAATCGCTCCACATTTGCTTTGTTCTGTTAAATCCTTTTATGCAGGCTAAATCAACTCTTTGAGGATAGTAATGTGGATCGCTTTAGCTGGTGAAGTAATGTGGAAAGCCATACAACTAGGTTATAGTATTTTGCAGCGGATAACAGCCGGTGAGCTAACATTATCTAACTCTAGCCAACTAAAGCACAAGATCACAATATGTTTCACATGCTTTGCATTAAAGTTACTTTACCTGTCCAATATGATGAAAGCAAACTCTGTGGCGGTTTTATCAGTTCCTAAACAAAGCGGAGGTCTCTCTGTGACTCAAGCCTTTCCAGTGTTGACTGTGTTTTCACCCTACGTCAATCCGATTTTCATTTAGCCTGAAGGGCTCTAGCACATATGTTATTGTTGGTTTTTATCCTTACGTAGAGTTTGTGTAGGAGTCTGTGTTGTGCTGGGAGCTGATAGTGTTTTTGTGTTGGGGAACTCCATGTCGTTAGCTGCAGTTTAGTGTCAGAAGACATGGCGAGAGGGTTGAGAGCGCACATGCCATAGCAGCCAAATGGATTTCCGAGCCTGCATCTTTACGTAGGATTAGGCATACTGTCTGTCAGAGGAAACAGAAAAAGTTGGTTACAACTTTTGAGGTTACAACTTTATTATTTGTTTTTGGTTACAACTCCTTACACACAGACAATAAAAAACTACACATAGCCCCCTTTAGCTGAACTTTACATGTGTGTCCATCCAACACATTCTCATCTCAATGCGTCATAACTGACGCTTTTAGACAGCGTGACAAAGCGAATGGATTTTCCGTATGAAACTCCCCCATTTGTTACATTACAGCAACACAAGGGAGGCTAACTTTGCTGTAGGGTTAGCCGGTCGACATGCATAATTCAGTGACTTAGGTTTAGGTACTAACATTTCTGATGGTTGTGGTAAGTGTAGGGGCTTTGGGGGGCTGTCAACACCTTTATCACGAACGTAGCTAGCACCAGAGCGTCTGCGTCTGTGAGCTTTGTCACCCTTTCTCAAATCGTCGGTATATGACACCCTGAGATGAGAACGGGCTCGTCCATCACACTATCCAAGATCAGTGTAGCTCATTTATATTCAGGCATGATGATTATGATAGTTGATGCCTCCTTTGTGAGAGTATCATGAAAGTTTTACATCATGAGAGCATCATGAAAGTACATGAAAGATTTACATAGTTGAATCTAGTCCTACCTATAGTCGACTGATAGTCGAATCATGCGTGTTTCTGTGTTATGTGATTGGGGGGGGGGTTAGACACGGTAGAACTGCTTCAATCTTGAGAAGCTGCAGAGCTGCAGTCTATTCATTCAACTTACACTGTAAATTTGCAGCAAAACTGAGGCTTTTTGAAGACCCTTTTCTTTCACTCTCTCTCATGTGTTATTCACCGGTCTTGTGCAGAGTTTTTCTCTGTCTCTTCTGCCACCACACACATACACGCTGCGCCTACACATGCACACTGACGACCCAGGGTTAGGGTTACAATTTTGGATTTATTCATGTACTTTAAAAACATTTATTGAAAGTTTTATTCTTTTTACATGTTTATTTACCGCATTAAACGTTGAAATGTGTATTGTAATAGGCTGTATATTAACTTATTGGGAGAAAACTGGTAGCTCTATGTAAAATCAGACGTTGAGCACCCCCATATCGGCAAAATGGCACGATCCTTGTTTCACTACGAAGCTTCGACTGTGAGATTGACAGTCAAGTCAGGCTCCGCCCATCGAAGCATCAAATCTTTGACTATTCGGTAGTGATGTGCGGATCGATCCTAAAGTATCAATATTTCTGATCCTGCTCTAGAATCGATACTCAAATAAAAGGATCGATATATAAACACAGTCATTTGGAGTGAGTGTGTGTTTTATCATAAGTATCTTACTGTCACCAGGATGGTCTAATTATACTCGTCTGATAGGAACTACTTTTCCTTCCGCCTGTCAAAGTCTTGCTTGTGCTACGGCTCTGTGACGGAGCTTCTTTGAAGTGAGTCGCTGCAGCCCTTTACATTTCTGCGATTGAATACTGACTCTGGCTGACTGTAGAAACAGTCACCTCTGGCTGTATTTTAGCTGTGAAGGTAATGATGTTGCTCTGTGTGATGTCTGTGCAAACAAAGACAGTGAAATACTTTGGCAACACTGCAAACTTCACTAAACATCTGAGATTAAGTCACAATATGATGATGTTATGAATCGGCAGTTCTGAGCAGGATATTTTCATTATAATTAAAGAATATGACAGATATGTAGTTTGATGTCTTGTCATTATGCAGCTATTATTTTGAATTGGTAAGGCTACAGCCTAATCCTTATTATATCGGCAATACCAGCCTGGGTATTACTTGGTATTGGATCATATTGGAATTAAGTGGTATCGCACATCACTACTATTCGGGGTCAGCCCTAGATTATATCCTTTTTTAATTCTTATTTCACTGCATTTATATATAGGTATAGGAAGTAAATACTATATATTTCCTTTTATATCCACATTTTACCCTTTTTCCTTTTCTGTACAGTGGCTGTTAAAGCACTGCAACTGATGAAAACACAAGCAAATGAAGAACACATCTCCACACACATGTGCCCCATTTAGAAAATAAAATGCTTCAGATAAGTAAAACCCAAGCAATTAAAGAAACACATTATCCTATTATTTGACAGCACGCACATAAAAGTATAAACTGTAAACACAGAAACACTAATGCTAACTCATACAGAACTAAATAGTACACAATCCAAGTTGGTGAAGATGTTGGTAGTTAGTAAAAGGCTAATGCCAGGTGTTTAGCCAACATGTGAGTCACACAACGAGATTCTGTATTTGTGGCACATTTCTCTATGCTGCATATTTAATGTCAAATTGGTGAATGCATTTCTTAAATTGCTTGTTTAATTTATAAATAATTAGAAACATTCATAGTCATTGCATGTGTTGTCAAAGTGTTAAAGATATTTCTTCATTTTCATGTGTTTTATTGTTTTGCAGTTCTCTCAGCCACCGTACCGGAGGAAGTCCACGCAGAAAGGCCGCAGCTAACATAGCTTATTTATTACATTTTGTACATGTAGTTTGTCCCATTGTAATTAGTTATTATGATTTCTGCATGATTATGATTACTTATATAGTATGTTTTCTTGTTGTCACCATCCCACGCTGTCCCTGAATGCCTCTTCTTTTAATGAGTCCTCCAAACACAATGTTGGCAGAAAAACATGTCATGCATAACAGACTGTACTAATGAGTTTGTCTGAGCATTGTTCATTAATGTACGCAATCTCTAACTGTAATAAGAGGGGGAAGACCGCTCTTTATCCAAAATAAAAAATAAAGTCAGACAATCAACAAAATGACCATACACAGTATTAACTCAACTGAGAGTGCAAAACAATTGCAGCACACCAGGGATGACCCAGTATTGCTCAATTAAGATATGGTCACATCCCCCAAACCATCCCTGACATTCAACTGAGCTAAAACTGGAAGCATTGGGCTAAATCCTATTAGCTTCTGTTCAATGCTAATCCATGAAACCAATAAACAGCTATTAAAAGTTCAAACATTCATTGGCCTGAAAAAGAAGCACCAATAACAGGATTACTGATTATAAAACACATCCTGTCTGACATGCACACAGCATAAAGCCGTTTAGTCAAAATATTCATGGTCAAATGTCAGACCATACTTTATGAAAAAAGCTGCATGAAAATGAAATAAGTATCTTTCTTGGTGATTAAGAAGGTATCGGCTTAATCTGATTCCTAGAGAGTACAAAATGATTAAAATATTCATAATCATTGCATTTCAAAGTCTTATGTAGTTATGTTGTAGCGTTTTTTCGTTTAGAAGTACACATTTCAGTTTTTATGTCCATTGCAGACAGTGTAGTGCAGACCATTTCATTTTTGTATATGGTAAGACCGGACCAGCATCAGTGTTCCAAGTTTTGCATGGGGAGACACAGACTATGTCCCCACTAAGTTCACTACAGCTGAAAATGCTACGTTAAAGTTTACAGTTTGGGCTTTTAGTCCACTCTAAGTCAGCATCTTTCACTCCTGAAATGAGCTTTCCCACTCTCCAGGCTGGATAAATCAATGAATCCTGGGCTCATGTTTTAGTGTGGATGAAGAAAACTTGTTTTTAAAAAATTATTATGTGAGCTTGGTTTAATGCTGTGTTCCAATAAGAAGACAGCCTGTTTGCCTGTAAAATCCAATGATAAAGCCTTACTTCAGTCCTTGCTTAACTACCTGAGAGATCTTAAAACATGGTTGAATCAGATCTTTCTCTGTCTGAATGAAAGTAAGACTGAGGTTGTTGTTTTTGGTCGACCTGGGAATATACAGTGGGGGAAATAAGTATTTGACCCCTTGCTGATTTTGCAGGTTTGCCCACTTACAAAGAATGCAACGATCTATAATTTTAATCATATGTACATTCTAACAGTGAAAGACAGAATCCCAAAGAAAATTCCAGAAAATCACATCATATGAATTTTTAAAAATTGATAACCATC
>NW_025744096.1:0-20293 GCF_021292245.1 Micropterus dolomieu
TAATCTAACAACGACAATATGTAATCTAACAATATGTAATCTAACAATATAATCTAACAATATTTAATCTAACAATATGTAATCTAACAACGACAATATGTAATCTAACAATATGTAATCTAACAACTACACTATGTAATCTAACAATATGTAATCTAACAATATAATCTAACAAAATGTAATCTAACAATATGTAATATAACAACTACACTATGTAATCTAACAATATAATCTATCAATATGTAATCTAACAATATAATCTAACAATATGTAATCTAACAACGACAATATGTAATCTAACAATATGTAATCTAACAACGACAATATGTAATCTAACAATATGTAATATAAGAATATGTAATCTAACAATATAATATGTAATCTAACAACAACACTATGTAATCTAACAATATGTAATCTAACAACAACACTATGTAATCTAACAATATGTAATCTAACAATATAATCTAACAAAATGTAATCTAACAATATGTAATCTAACAACGACAATATGTAATCTAACAACAACACTATGTAATCTAACAATATGTAATCTAACAATATAATCTATCAACATGTAATCTAACAATATAATCTAACAATATGTAATTTAACAATATAATCTATCAATATGTAATCTAACAATATAATCTAACAATATGTAATATAAGAATATGTAATCTAACAATATAATCTAACAAAATGTAATCTAACAATATCTAATCTAACAATATAATCTAACAATATGTAATATAAGAATATGTAATCTAACAATATAATCTATCAATATCTAATCTAACAATATAATCTATCAATATGTAATCTAACAACTACACTATGTAATCTAACAATATAATCTATCAATATGTAATCTAACAACTACAATATGTAATCTAATAATATAATCTATCAATATCTAATCTAACAATATAATCTATCAATATGTAATCTAACAACTACACTATGTAATCTAACAATATAATCTATCAATATGTAATCTAACAACTACAATATGTAATCTAACAATATAATCTATCAATATGTAATCTAACAATATAATCTAACAATATGTAATCTAACAACTACACTATGTAATCTAACAATATAATCTATCAATATGTAATCTAACAACTACAATATGTAATCTAACAATATAATCTATCAATATGTAATCTAACAACTACAATATGTAATCTAACAATATAATCTATCAATATGTAATCTAACAACGACAATATGTAATCTAACAATATGTAATATAAGAATATGTAATCTATCAATATGTAATCTAACAACTACAATATGTAATCTAACAATATGTAATATAAGAATATGTAATCTAACAATATAATCTAACAATATGTAATCCAACAATATAATCTAACAATATGTAATCTAACAATATGTAATCTAACAACGACAATATGTAATCTAACAATATGTAATATAAGAATATGTAATCCAACAATATAATCTAACAATATGTAATCTAACAATATGTAATCTAACAACGACAATATGTAATCTAACAATATGTAATATAAGAATATGTAATCTATCAATATGTAATCTAACAATATGTAATATAAGAATATGTAATCTATCAATATGTAATCTAACAATATGTAATCTAACAATATAATCTATCAATATGTAATCTAACAACGACAATATGTAATCTAACAATATGTAATATAAGAATATGTAATCTAACAATATAATCTAACAATATGTAATATAAGAATATGTAATCTAACAATATAATCTAACAATATGTAATCTAACAATATAATCTAACAATATGTAATCTAACAATATGTAATATAAGAATATGTAATCTAACAACGACAATATGTAATCTAACAATATGTAATCTAACAACGACAATATGTAATCTAACAATATGTAATATAAGAATATGTAATCTAACAATATGTAATATAAGAATATGTAATCTAACAATATAATCTATCAATATGTAATCTAACAATATATAATCTAGCAACAACAATATGTAATCTAACAATATGTAATGTAACAAATACAATTTAACAATAAGTAATCTAACAATGTAATAATAACAATATTTTATCTAACAATTTGTAATCTACATTACATTACATTAAATTTATTCATCTAGCTGATGCTTTTATCCACAGCGACTTACAATTGCTGTACATGTCAGAGGTCGCACGCCTCTGGAGCAACGAGGGGTTAAGTGTCTTGCTCAGGGACACAATGGCGGATGTCTCACAATCTAACAATAAATAATCTAATAGTCATCTAACAATAAGTAACCTAATAATGTAATCTAACAATATGTAATTTAACAATACAATCTAGTGTATAATCTAACTTCTCCTCTAACAATCAATTTGTTTTTAAACATCATGTCTGAAATACATCATCAGTCTGGCTGCAGCTAAATGATTAAACTCTGGATTTTATTCTTCGGAAGCTGCAGTGATGATTCAGTTTCCAGAAATGTAATATACTAATATAATAATAGATTATCTGGGATCCTTTTCATAGAGCCTGATGATTTTAGAGAGATAAATTAATTCAGTCATTTAAAAACATCACTGAATGAACCTTTTTATTCAGCTTCATCCTCTGAGGATGAGGAATGTGTGTTTCCATGTCTGTAAGCTCTGCAGTAAACTGTCCTGTACGTGTTTCTACGCACACAAAGTCGCCTGAATGCTCGACTGTCAGAACACAAATGTAAATGCAGTCTGTCCAGTGGCAAAGTCTCTGAAGAGGAGCTTCAGTGATTGGTTATTAATCCAGCCAATCAGGATACACTGAATAATAACAGGCTCAGACTCAGGTCTGTCAGGTTTGTTTTGTTTTGTTTGAAGGAAACAACCTGTGTGCCTGTATGTGATTAAACCTCTGTAGTCCATTCATGCACGGGCAGCTTAGTGCTGCACTATGAATGGTTTTCTGTCTCTTATATGAGCTTATAGAAGAGAACCTGCACCTGTCAACATCTGGACTGATGCTAAACTCATGCAACATGTGCATTAGTGCTGTGGCCACACGCCACAGTGGGTCACAGTGTTATGTACGGTTGAGTTTGTGTGTTGAGAAATGTTCCCTTTGAAATACTTTCTCACGTATTTTGTGAGCTCCAACCCGTACTGACTTGCAAAGACTGAGCCTTTGGCGGACGCTACGTTAATATCCAATCATGACTCCTCACCTGCTGCCAGCCTCCCTGCTGTGGAGTCTTCCAAACAGCTGTCACTTGAATATTCTGGGCACTTTATTTCACCCTTATTTTAACTCTGTCCTAATTTTTGTTGAGTGTGTTGTAGGCATGAAATTCTAACTTTGTTTATATTTAGTAAAGACAATCAGGCTGCTCAGCAGTATTTTCTTTATATGTTATATAAAGGTAAACCAATGAATGAATTAACCAATGACAGAGTTTGTTTTGAAGAAACCTTGTTGTACGTGTACTTTGTGTTTCCTGTGAATAACCTGTGGGCTGATTCAGAGGATAAAAACATCATGTCCTCTCTGCAGTTTTTCATTTGGACGCGGCTGCATTATAACAGGCCAATCCAATTTTCATTTACTAGCATGGCTCCTTCCTAGATGAGGGCTGAGGGGGGATAAGTGAGTAAAACCACTTTGTTTCATTATATAATGTTGGAGCGGAGCCCGCCACAGCAGCAAATATAATAATATTAATGGGATAATTTAATGCAATTTTCTTTATTTGATGCACTCTGACTCCGACGGCTAATCTGAAGGCATTGTTTAAAATAGATTGAAAAATGAAAGAAGTCCAAACAGCTAATCCTTCTCTGAGGTCAGCCGGCCTGGTACTAACAGGTGCATTTACTCAACCTGAGTACAACTACCTGGATATTTGACAGAGTAAGGAAATCAGAGGGCATGGTGACACGAAACAAAGGAACCTGATCAGGCCGCCATGTGTTACATTACCATATTTCTAAAGGTCAGTGGAGACGCTGGCTTTTACACAGCAGAAGCTGTTCTAGAGACGTTTGAAATGATTTACGTAAAAAATATTAAGAAACGTCAGGCTGTGGTACGAAGGGCCCTGGGAACACGGACGGAATCATGGAATTTGACAATAAAAGTGGAATCAACTGTGATGCGTCGAATCTTGTGGAATCTGCAGTTTAGTGTTTTGATGTCACGTCATCGTATCGAAGTCGGTCGCTAGAAAGAGCTCATCACCAACAAACTAGCGACCACATCGGCAGAAGCAAGACGCAAGCTTGTGGCTGTGTGGGCGGAGTCAGATGTTCTATTTTGAAATAAAACCCTGTTTAATAAGACAATTCATATTTACTGCAACAATACATTTATCGTGAAATGTTCCCATAAATAACTGCACATACATTTGGATATTTCTATACGCACATTAGCATGATGAAACAGATTCATGTTTTAATTTTTTCTCATTATTTTCAAGATCACACGCTCGCTGGCGATAAAATGTGCTTAAATCATGAAGCTCAAAATGCTGAAAAGTTGAATTGTATGAAAGCTGAAGCCCGCGGTGTTTTGCACGAGTCCTCGTTTACTCAAATCTCTACAACCAAAGTGTCGAGTGCAAAGTGAGCCCGACCCAGAGCCACAAGAGAAACACCAGGTTGAAACAAACTAAAATTCTCTTTAAACATGCACATCGACATTTTACCAACATAAACATTAAATTGAATCACCTTAAAAGAGGATGACACACACATGCTTTTTCGTATTAAGAACTAGGGGACAAAGCTTTACAGGTCGATATCAAGAGCTGGATGCTAATCAGAGGCTGTGGAGGTCCCCCAGGGAAGCGTCCCGGGGCCGTTCATCTTTTCTAATCTATCATATATCCAATGATTTAAGATCTGCCCTGCATCGTCCCAGACCATCGTCTTTTAAAGCAGAGTGGTTTCAGGCAGATGACATGAATATCTCACTGAAACTGAAGAATAATCTGTGACTGTTGTTTCATTCTGGATTCCTTGGATGATTAGTTTAAACCTTTTAAAGAATCTGAATTTAGAAAATAATCCTCCTGCAGAAAAGATCATTTCTGTTTCTAATGGCTTGTTTTCTGGACTAACCAGCAGAGTTAAGCCCTCACAACAGGAACACGCTGAATGATAATAAAAATAATAGATACAAACCCTTTAATCTGCCTCTTAATGTTCCCACAGTTGTCTAATCCAGATCTTATTTGTTCTCCGGCCGGCGCTGTATTTTCCTGCGGGATGAGATGGTGTTTAATCGACTTTGGGAGAATTAGTCATTCCTTATTACCATCGTGGTTTTTACAGGACTTTCCTGGAAAATCCCATTCAACACACATTTTAATTTCATTTCTGCGGCTCAATCATGTTGAGGGCAATGTAAATAATCCAATAACATTAATCATCATTTCTCTTCATCATCTCCTTTCCTTTTTTTTTTTTCCAGAGTTTTCTCCAAAAATAGCCCAGAGGCGGGCGGATTGGACGGCCGGGCGGCGATGTTGCCGTTCACTCTGCTTTATTGGTTTTTTAGACGCTCTGATGGTTTTATAAAATGTCATCATGACCCCAATTACTCAGCAGGAGGAGAATCTTCTGTTGGTCTGAGAGACATCCGAGTTTCTGCAGCTCAACAGGCTGACGTTAAATATCTCTACACTCCAGAATCAAAAACTTTATTTCTTTATCTGCCTCCTTTCTCTTTGTTCCCTTCTTACATTTCTTTCTTCAGTTTGTTTTGTTGCTCCCGTAACAATAGAAATAATACTAATGTCATAATAGAAAATGTAGAAATATACAAAGACACCTCAGTATGTGAAGTATAATGAATAATTTGTAGTATTAATGAGTGCCTATAATGTGGAGAGCTGGAATGGATTTAAATCCTTTAAAATTGCAGTATTGGGTCAAAATAAACCAGAATAATTAATCAAGTATTGAGTGAAATTATGAGAGAGAGAATCACTAAAAACATTAGGTGTGTTCGAGATGATGGCGGCCGACTTGAAAGTGTAACGTGAGCATAAAAACAGCAAATATGGCAATTATGAGATTAATCTAATCTATGACTTACAAAGTCACAATATCAACTGTGATAAATCTTTTATTTCAAAATAAGAGCGTGATGTTTTTGCATCACTAAGTTACTCAATTAAGCTCTTATTATGAAATTTATTAGTTGTTAAATCAAGATTTTGACTAATCGAATCAAGTTTGAAACAACTCAAACTAAATCCTAACTTCATTTTAAGATATTATAAGATGCTTAACTTTTACTTATTTATTGGCTTTTATCAATTCCAAAAATCAGAGGAACCATACTCCCAGTGAAAAAAACTCAAATTAAATATGAGTAAGTAATTACAGAGAGATATAAAAAAAAATACATTTAAAATGAGGTTTAAAAGAAATAAAATGAAAATATTAAAATCGGTGCAAGCACCCAAACTGTCTGACAGTAAGTACTTCTTGATATTAAGGATTATGATTAAGGAGAATCTCATATTAATATGATATTTGTATTGTTATCACTGCCGTCTCCTGGCAGAAATGAGCTTCATGAAAGAGATTTATGTTGTATAATGTGACACACATGAACGTCTCCTCCGTGACAGTATGAACAGTGTGTCCTCCCTGCAGCTGCTGCAGATTGCACACGATAATCAGAGATGATAAGAAATAAATAAGATGCAGCCTAATAACGCTCAGAAAATAAGGCAGCTCAGTCCAGATGTCCTCGTCTTCTAATCCACACCGAAGCTGCGTCTTACAGGATGAAAGCGGAATCTTCTATCAATTATTATCCTAACATGCTGAATTATATCCCCTGAAATCCTTCAAATTATTCCCTAATAATCCTCCTGATGGGATCACATGACCCAGATAGAGCACGTACATCTCCACAGGCACATGACTGCTGACATTTAGATGATGGAGATGTCAAAGAAATGTAGGAGTTCAAAAGTGACTGACCTCTCTCCACAAAACATTATGTTCACTTCATTATGTTGTTTGACTTTGTTTATACACACAAATACAGCAAATTGTGTAACCAAACAGAGCCGCTAATGAGATTCTACACCAAACTCCATTCAAATATCTGCCAATTTAATATTAGTTAGCATGTGGGACGACACAGGTGATGAATATTTAATTTTCTATAATTCTTCCAACAAGCTAAGCGGAGCGCACGATGCAGCTGGGCTAAAATAGCTCAAGTGGATATATAATAATATATTATATAATATGTCGCGGAGCTGTAAGGCGTTCCTTAAAACTTACTAGCCGCTATTTAAAAGATGTCAATGGCAAAAATGTACAATTAGTTATTGGTAACTAATACTTCTCTTCTCCTGTCAGGTCTGACTCCGGAGAATTAGAAGAAGCATTTGGGGAAATGTTCCAACTTTTACACATATATTTACACGTTCTGTAAGAACGTTACTGTCTTTGTGTCGATTAACAACTTGGCTGGATTAGTGACAAACTGACGTAATTGTCTCTAAATGTCATTTGTATGTAAATCTGCGGGACGATTAGGATCCACTCAGCTTTGCTTTTGTTCTGTCGACCATCAGTGTGATGAAAATAAAAAGGCAGCAGAAAGATTACAGAACCATTAACGTCCCCGCGGCCCATTAACTGATAAAAAGCTATTAGAGGCTTATAGATTAAATCACATATATGGAGCAGAGTGACGATGAAGGCTCAGCAAGAAGAGGAGGAGGGTGAAACGTAGAGGTCACAGGTTTGATCCCCACAGAGAGTTTCCCTGACTTTCCAATCCTACATTTCCCACAATGCCCCTGGACAGAGTCTCAGCGCTGCAGTACACATGGAGCTGTGACGGGGTGTTTGGTGTCTCAGGTCACATGTGGACAGCTAAGCAGCTAATTCCTGCAATCAGGAACAAGTTACAAATCACCTGATTCACTCTGCACTTGTTTAGTCCTGATTGCACACAGGGAAAAGTAGCAGCACAGCCGATTTTAAAAGGAAACAAATGATTTTGTGATTTCTGTTTTAGCACTTCCTGCTTTGCTGTGAAACTCATCAAACTTAAATCACGTGTATCACGCAAGGTGTAATCGGCGACCTCGTACCTTACACCGTCGTCTGACCTGCACCTCCTCAAAAATGTAACTACACTTTGGGGCGACACTCTGCGATTGGTCGGCTAGGCGGCCTTGCAATGCCTCCGACAGGAAGTGTCCCGTGCTCTGAAGGAAATTTTACTAGCGGCGAAACCAGCGGCTGTAACATTGAATCAATATATAGGAGCGTCACAACCCGAGCGAAATGACTCGTTTCGCTATCAGAATGTGATCCACTCGGTCGGTAACATTTGAAAAGTCTACACCAGCCGCACGTTTACAATTTTACCCCCATTCACGTTAGCAGAGCGCTAACAGGAAGTTAGCCTGCTCGGTCGGCAAAAGCCCAGACAGTGGACGCTGCAGCGCTGCTGTCGACTAGCGTTTGGGGGTGTAATCGCAGAACGACGGAGACACCGATGCACAAGTATAAATGTACGTCTGTACGTAGACGTGACGCAGGCGTTTAAATCAGGCTGATGTTTTAGCAGTAAGCTGGAAGTTAAGCTCATGACAGTAATGTTTCAGTGTTTTAACGTTAGTTTCAGACCTGGAGGCCAAAGGTCTGTCGCCACTGTGATGAGACTAACAAGCACACACTGATATTCAGTCAGCGCACATTCTGTAAACTTTCATTATTGTGTTCACTGCTCTGACTGACTAACAGCAGTCATGCTAAAAAGTGACTGCAGTTCTGAATAAAAACTTTCCACATCACGTTTTTCTCATATTCCTTCCTACGTGATGTTGCAGCTCACCCCGGCGTACGTCACTGAAACGTTTCCCTGCTTGTGTCTGACACTAAATGTATTTCCTGTCTGTGTTGCGGAGATAACAGCTACACCATTTAACAGCAGACACATTTTGAACTCACTGGCCTAAAAGAGCTCCGAGACGCAGACAGAAACATCAGATATGCTCCAACCGTCCCCGCGTTTACTCACCTGCTGTACTGAAGAACACATTTGAGGTAGTTGCACTACATCTCAGAGTTTATACTTATTGTACTTCTCACTGCGTATTAGTCTGACAGCTTTGATAATACAGAACATGATCAAAATATAAATGATGATTTCAGATTATAGATTAAGATGAAACATTAATGATCCAGAGGCAGAAACACATTAAAGCATCAGCCATTATGATCCAGTAACAACTTTATATTATTCTGCATGATTATAAGTACTTTAAATTTTGTTATTTCTACACTAAAGTATTTTCTTCATGTTTGTCTCTGTAACACCAGCTGGGACTAATGTTACTTATATACACACACACACACACACACACATATATATCTCTTATACACACTGTCGTTACCTGTACTGTGTATCCACAGCCCTGTTTTAAATTCCCTCTAAACTGCACTTCTGTCCTGTGTAATTAGATTTATTTCTGCCCCTCCTGCTGCGAGCTGTTCCGTGTTAATGGCGTCTATATAAACGGTGTACACAGTGTACACAGCTCAGTAGTCCATCGTCGTGACTTCCTGCGCTGACTTCAGTAAAAGCTCTGAGTGCTTCTCCCTCCACTGATGTAGAAACAGATTGTGCAACAGTTTGCTGTTGATCAATGTCGCCCCCCCCCCAGTAACCATATGGTCTCTTCCTCCCACCAGATTCCCCCCTGACCCTCATCACATATGATCTGATTGGTTAATGAGGTAATGAATGGCGGCGACCAGCTGCTGACACACAGAGAGGAGGGAAATGATGATTGTACTTTAATTGATGGAGACAGACTGCTGTCCTGCCAGCGCCCCCTACAGGCTGCAGTGCTCACTACAGACAGGTGTACGCTCAGTTTGTCCTGCAGGTGGCGCTAGAGGAAAAGTCAGAGGGTCAGTCACGTAGAGGGTTCATCCTCCGGAGAGCAGGACGTTTACCCACACAAAAGATTCAGTTTTCACATTTATTTCTCTTGTTTTGGATATTTTATTCAATTTCTACAAACACAAAGATCTCTTTTTATATCTCTCTCTTTTTGAAACACGTCACATATAAATAAAAAATGTTAAGTTAAAATAAGAATAAAATTTTATTTATATTTTAAATGTCTTTAAAAAGAAAGTTAGTTTCCTGTTTGCATTTCTATGATAATATAATTCGGCTCCAAGAATATTAATATTTTTAGTAATAATGTTTGTTTGTTTGTTTTGTCTCGTGCTTTCGGCCACGTTAGCGGCTCCGTTCCGCTGACGTCATCAGACGGCGCCGGGTTGGAGGCTGTAGTTCAGCGGCGGAGAGAAGAATGAAGGAAAAAGTGAGTAAACCGTTTGTTTACCGGAGCAGCTGCTCGGGACGTAAACACACGTTCTCCGGTTTGTCCTGCAACAGGAGCCGCGGTTAGCATCGGTTAGCATGCTGCTAGTTTATCACCTCCATGCTGACCGGCTAACGTGCCGACAGCTAGCTAACTGTTAGCATCTGGAAACAAACAAACAAGATCAGTAAACAAACAGTTTGAGTTAATCCTGTAGAGGTACTCAGTGAACATGATCCCACGCCAGACTCCATTCAAATATCTGCTAACTTAAGATCTGTTTACTTGTAGAACAGCGTGGATCATTCATATTAAATTCTCTATAATTCTTCCAACAAGCCAAGTGCAACATAAGATGCAGCAGGTTGAGTCCGACTTAATTAAAGTGACCAGGTAAGTGTCCTGTTGCTGTGGTAGCTGCTACTCACCAGACAGAGCCACCGCCATGATTCCACACCAAACTCCATTCACAGATCTGCCAGTTTAATGCTGAGTGGTTGTAAACGTTTCACAATTTAGTCGCTGGGTGCTGTTAGTAGAAACATTATATCACAAACACCAGGCACTTTCTCAGCAGAGTCAGACATTTAAATTAAAAAGAGACTATTAATTACCTGTAGCGGACTTCCTGTAAAGAAACGTCTTCTTTCTAGGGCTGCTAGATTATGGCAGAAAATCATAATTTCTTTGGTCTTCTGTGCTTCAGATGTAGTAACCTGCTGAGGAGCTCATCCCGCTGTGTTGTTTAGTTCCCCCAGTCTACAGGTCTGTGCATTCCTCACTGCACCGCTGACACTAGATGTATTCTTTAATTCCACGAGGAGCTCAGGATGCAGGCTTGTCTCTGGAAAAGCCTGCATCCTGGCTTCACAAAGCTGTGTGAATGCATGTTCAGTAGTGGCTCCTCCTCTCTAATCAGAGACAACATGAATTCCTACCAAACTCCATTCAGGTATCTGTCAGTTTAATACACTGCTCATAAAAATAAAGGGAACACTAAAATAACACATCCTAGATCTGAATGAATGAAATAATCTCATTAAATACTCCTTTTTTTACATAGTTGAATGTGCTGACAACAAAATCACACAAAAATTATCAATGGAAATCAAATTTATGAACCCATGGAGGTCTGGATTTGGAGTCACACTCAAAATCAAAGTGGGAAACACTACAGGCCGATCCAGCTTTGATGTAATGTCCTTAAAACAAGTCAAAATGAGGTTCAGTATTGTGTGTGGCCTCCTCGTGCCTGTTTGACCTCCCTCCCCCCTGTGGACGTCGGGCCCTCGTACCACCCTCATGGAGTCTGTTTCTGACCGTTTGAGCAGACACATGCACATTTGTGGCCTGCTGGAGGTCATTTTGCAGGGCTCTGGCTCCTCCTGCTCCTCCTGCTCCTCCTTGCACAAAGGCGGAGGTAGCGGTCCTGCTGCTGGGTTGTCGCGCTCCTACGGCCTCCTCCACGTCTCCTGATGTACTGGCCTGTCTCCTGGTAGCGCCTCCGTGCTCTGGACGCTACGCTGACAGACACAGCAAACCTTCTCGCCACAGCTCGCGTTGATGTGCCATCCTGGATGAGCTGCACTACCTGAGCCACTTGTGTGGGTTGTAGACTCCGTCTCATGCTACCACTAGAGTGAAAGCACCGCCAAAACATCAGCCAGGAAGCAAAGGAACTGAGAAGTGGTCTGTGGTCACCACCTGCAGAACCACTCCTTTATTGGGAGGGGGTCTTGCTAATTGCCTATAATTTCCACCTGTTGTCTTTTCCATTTGCACAACAGCATGTGAAATTGATTGACAGTCAGTGTTGCTTCCTAAGTGGACAGTTTGATTTCACAGGAGTGTGACTGACTTGGAGTTACATTGTGTTGTTTAAGTGTCCCTTTATTTTTTGGAGCAGTGTATTAGTGTAACAAACATTCACACACCTCATGTTTTCCTGACGCTGGAGGCTTCAAACTACACACAAAACACACCTCGTTTTGTTTCTCTGAAGTATTTTCAGCAAGTCAGACCCTGAAATGATGTGAAATAGTATTAAGATAACATTTTGTGTTTGTCAGTGTCCTGTTCGTTGGGAATAATAAAGTTTTATCTTTGATTCTCCCGCAGACTCTCAGGATGCAGCTCGTGTAGGTCGACACAGAATGAGTCGTGATGATGAAGAGACCAAAACTGGCCGGAGTGTTCCTCTTCGTGGGCTGCCTGCTCGCCTACCTCATGTTCGTGAAGCGTCACTACGCCGCCACAAAGCCCGACGCCTACAGACTACCTCCCCTCGCCCGGGCCGGCCCAGACCATCTCGGAGACGATAGGCCCGCAGCGGCTGGGCCGAGCTTCCGGTATGGCATCATGTTCGATGCTGGAAGCACCGGGACCCGAGTCCACGTCTTCAAGTTCCAGATGGAGAACAGAGGTACAGCAGGGGACAGATGGGAGATGTTCATGTGTTGCTGCAGTAAACAGAGCAGCTAATATCATTCCACACCAAACTCCATTCATATATCTGCCACTTTAATATCCATTTGCATGTCGGGCAACACTTGATTTAACCAGGAAGGAACCTTGTGATTTAAATCTTTGCTTAGAGACACCTGGCCAAGACCGCATACCTGTTATTTTTACGTTTCTCAGTTACATGCACTTTAACATGGCTTCACATTTGTCTGAGGGGACCAGATTATTAAGATGTAGTAAGTTCTTTCAGCATATTCAAAGTCTGACAAAGTAACCTGCACATGTGTATTTCATGCCCAACACGTTAGAACAAGCCTGACTTCTAAGATAAAATCCTGTCTTTAGTGTAAAGTAGGAGGTTCAAAAGGTACATTTACGATCATCATTGGAGCATCGACCAGAATACACAGTAGTAAGACAGGAAAATCCTCTAAACAACGCTTTATTTCTTCCAATTTAAAGGTTGCATTTGTCAACATAATCAGGTAAAAACAGGTTGTTCCATCTGAAAGTAAACAAACATAAGATTAGAAAGTAAACTCGCACGTCAAGGAAGTAAGGACCGATATTAAACTTGTCCTAGCTGAACTGCCGCCCCATGTGAAGTCAAAGAGTGAGTGAAAGGGAGAGCAGTCCTTAAATAAAGTGTGAACAGGTGACCTCAATAAGGTTAACGAGGAGGGATGACGGTGAAAACAAGAGCCAATCAGTGATGAGAAAAGAAAGGAAAGGAAGTGAATAAAGTAGAAATAATGCTGCGTTGCAGACCGGTCGGAACTGGGAAATTTCCCACCTCAAAGCGTTTCAGGTGCATGACGCCAAATGTAAACAATAAACATGGCTGACCGTGACAAACTTATGTTCCTTTGGCAGGTTTCTGACAGTTAAAGCCTCGGCATTATTTAAATACATGGAAATATACTTCATGTAGCCTTTCAGTTTATGTTGTATGTGTGTTTCCACGGGAGCTGCCATTGTTGTGTGATGTCATTCCGCTGGTACTCGTGAAGGCGGGGTACATCATTTTAGTAGGAGTAGGAAATCCGACTTCAAGTGGCGTTCCAGGATAGTTTTTGTAGTTGGAGGTTGTGGAACGCAACATAAATTGGGGATCTTTACTACACTTAGTTCCAACTTCTTCAACAAGATTTTCAAATTTCATTGTGTTGCGTCCCCATGTAGAGGTTTGTGTCTCTTCACATTAACCACCAAGTCCACTGAGTCTGCCTGTGTAGCGTTACGGCTGCCGGAGCTAATCGCAGCCATTCTACTCAGTGGTTGTGAGTCCACCAGACAGGGCGACAGCGAAGTCAGAAAACAGAACAGCATAGAGAATCTGGTCGATTTTCAAAATAAAACACCCTGTGCAAACTCCAGATCGTATATCAACAATAAACACAATTAAAACAGATAAAAAAACCCAACAACATTTAACTACGTAGCCTACTTAACCATGGTAGAAGCACAAAAATCAAGCACTAATTAGGCAAAATGTTCAGATTTTGAAATGCTCAAGGGTATTTCTAAGTATAGAAAATAAAATAGGAGCTAAAATCATACCTGTCACAGCCCTGGAGACACACAAGTAAGCCAAAAATCTAAACTAAATAAGCAAAACCAACCCGGCTCCATGGACTCTGAATAGTCAGCAGTGGAGGAGGTGGCTGAGTGAAGAAGGACCGGCTGCCCCGGGTGCAGGTTACCCTGCCAGTCAGTGATTGTGATGTTAGCTGTTCACCTTTAAACTTTAAACTCCAGATATGAAACAGGGTCTCTGGAATTCAAACCTCTGTCGTGGACGCTGACTGGACTCATATGGATCCTGTCAGATTAAACTGTAAAGGTTTATAAATCAGACCTCTGATTTGCTTCTGCTGTATTTAAAATCCAGACATTAATTACCAGCCGTGGATCCCGACAGACAAGAGGAGCTTTCAGCCTTAAGTCCTCTCTGCGGCGGAGCTGCTGCCAGAGTTAAAAGGACACAAACTCATTAGTGCGTTTTAGAGGTTTTTGGGTTTATTAGGCTTAGAGAAAGTTTCCTGCAGAGCTCGGCCAAATGCCTTCGTTATCGCATTTAACCGCTAAGCTAAATCACACAGGCTGAGTGCTGTTTTGGCTTCTTTGTTAGCATCAGAGCTAACCGGACTAATGGAAGCACCTGTTAGTTATACAGACTGGGATTGTCATTAAGAGCTTAATGACAGCTCGGATGTAGGCACAGGTCCAGGGTCAGCCTGTCAGAGGGACGGAGTCAAATGAAATTAAATGTGGCTGTAAAACAGTGAGGCATCATTTCAGAACCTGAAAGAAGCTGAAGCTAAAGGTAAAGCTAAGGGTAAAACTGAAGCTGAAGGTAAAGCTAAGGGTAAAACTAAAGGTAAAGCTGAAGCTAAAGGTAAAGCTAAGGGTAAAACTAAAGGTAAAGCTGAAGCTAAAGGTAAAGCTAAGGGTAAAACTAAAGGTAAAGCTGAAGCTAAAGGTAAAACTAAAACTAAAGGTAAAGCTAAAGCTGAAGGTAAAACTAAAGGTAAAGCTAAAGGTAAAGCTAAAGCTGAAGGTAAAACTAAGGGTAAAACTAAAGGTAAAGCTAAAGCTGAAGGTAAAACTAAGGGTAAAACTAAAGGTAAAACTAAAGCTAAGGGTAAAACTAAAGCTGAAGGTAAAGCTAAAGCTGAAGGTAAAACTAAGGGTAAAACTAAAGGTAAAGCTGAAGGTAAAACTAAAGGTAAAGCTGAAGGTAAAACTAAGGGTAAAACTAAAGGTAAAGCTGAAGGTAAAACTAAGGTTAAAACTAAGGGTAAAACTAAAGGTAAAGCTGAAGGTAAAACTAAGGGTAAAACTAAAGGCAAAGCTGAAGGTAAAACTAAGGGTAAAACTAAAGGTAAAGCTAAAGCTGAAGGTAAAACTAAGGGTAAAACTAAAGGTAAAGCTGAGGGTAAAACTAAAGGTGAAGCTGAAGGTAAAACTAAGGGTAAAACTAAAGGTAAAGCTGAGGGTAAAACTAAAGGTGAAGCTGAAGGTAAAACTAAGGGTAAAACTAAAGGTAAAGCTAAAGGTAAAGCTGAAGGTAAAACTAAGGGTAAAACTAAAGGTAAAGCTGAAGGTAAAACTAAGGGTAAAATTAAGGGTAAAACTAAAGGTAAAGCTAAAGCTGAAGGTAAAACTAAGGGTAAAACTAAAGGTAAAACTAAGGGTAAAACTAAAGGTGAAGCTGAAGGTAAAACTAAGGGTAAAACTAAAGCTAAAGCTGAAGGTAAAACTAAGGGTAAAACTAAAGCTGAAGCTGAAGGTAAAACTAAGGGTAAAACTAAAGGTGAAGCTGAACGTAAAATTGAAGCTGAAGGTAAAACTAAGGGTAAAACTAAAGCTGAAGCTGAAGGTAAAACTAAGGGTAAAACTAAAGGTGAAGCTGAAGGTAAAGCTAAAGCTGAAGGTAAAACTAAGGGTAAAACTAAAGCTAAGGGTAAAACTAAAGGTAAAGCTGAAGCTGAAGGTAAAACTAAGGGTAAAACTAAAGGTGAAGCTGAAGGTAAAACTAAAAGTAAAGCTGAAGGTAAAACTAAGGGTAAAACTAAAGGTAAAGCTGAAGGTAAAACTAAGGGTAAAACTAAAGGTGAAGCTGAACGTAAAACTGAAGGTGAAGCTGAAGGTAAAATTGAAGCTGAAGGTAAAACTAAGGGTAAAACTAAAGGTAAAACTGAAGCTGAAGGTAAAACTAAAAGTGAAGCTGAAGGTAAAGCTAAAGCTGAAGGTAAAACTAAAGGTAAAGCTGAAGGTAAAACTAAGGGTAAAACTAAAGCTGAAGCTGAAGGTAAAACTAAGGGTAAAACTAAAGGTGAAGCTGAACGTAAAACTGAAGGTGAAGCTGAAGGTAAAATTGAAGCTGAAGGTAAAACTAAGGGTAAAACTAAAGGTAAAACTAAAAGTGAAGCTAAAGGTAAAACTGAAGCTGAAGGTAAAACTAAAAGTGAAGCTGAAGGTGAAGCTGAAGGTAAAATTGAAGCTGAAGGTAAAACTAAGGGTAAAACTAAAGGTAAAACTAAAAGTGAAGCTAAAGGTAAAACTGAAGCTGAAGGTAAAACTAAAAGTGAAGCTGAAGGTGAAGCTGAAGGTAAAACTGAAGGTGAAGCTGAAGGTAAAACTAAGGGTAAAACTAAAGGTGAAGCTGAAGGTAAAACTGAAGGTGAAGCTGAAGGTAAAATTGAAGCTGAAGGTAAAACTGAAGGTGAAGCTGAAGGTAAAACTAAGGGTAAAACTAAAGCTAAAGGTAAAGCTGAAGGTAAAACTGAAGGTAAAACTAAAAGTGAAGCTGAAGGTGAAGCTGAAGCTAAAGGTGAAGCTGAAGGTAAAACTGAAGTTGAAGCTGAAGGTAAAACTGAAGGTGAAGCTGAAGGTAAAACTAAAAGTGAAGCTAAAGGTAAAACTGAAGGTGAAGCTGAAGGTAAAACTAAAAGTGAAGCTGAAGGTGAAGCTGAAGGTAAAACTAAAAGTGAAGCTGAAGGTAAAACTGAAGGTAAAACTAAAAGTGAAGCTGAAGGTAAAACTGAAGGTAAAACTAAAAGTGAAGCTGAAGGTGAAGCTGAAGGTAAAACTAAAGCTAAGGGTAAAACTAAGGGTAAAACTAAAGGTAAAACTAAAACTAAGGGTAAAACTAAAGGTGAAGCTGAAGGTAAAATTGAAGCTGAAGGTAAAACTAAGGGTAAAACTAAAGGTAAAACTAAGGGTAAAACTAAAGGTAAAACTAAGGGTAAAACTAAGGGTAAAACTAAAGGTAAAACTAAGGGTAAAACTAAGGGTAAAACTAAAGGTAAAACTAAGGGTAAAACTAAAGGTAAAACTAAGGGTAAAACTAAAGGTAAAACTGAAGGTGAAGCTGAAGGTAAAACTAAAAGTGAAGGTGAAGCTGAAGATGAAGGTGAAGCTGAAGGTAAAACTGAAGGTGAAGCTGAAGGTAAAAGTAAAGCTAAAGGTAAAACTGAAGCTGAAGGTAAAACTAAAAGTGAAGCTGAAGGTGAAGCTGAAGGTAAAACTGAAGGTAAAACTAAAAGTGAAGCTGAAGGTGAAGCTGAAGGTAAAACTGAAGGTAAAAGTGAAGCTGAAGGTAAAACTAAGGGTAAAGCTGAAGGTAAAGCTGAAGGTGAAGCTGAAGGTAAAACTAAAAGTGAAGCTGAAGGTAAAACTAAAAGTGAAGCTGAAGGTAAAACTAAAAGTGAAGCTGAAGGTGAAGCTGAAGGTAAAACTGAAGGTGAAGCTGAAGGTAAAACTGAAGGTGAAGCTGAAGGTAAAACTAAAAGTGAAGCTGAAGGTAAAACTAAAAGTAAAGCTGAAGGTGAAGCTGAAGGTGAAGCTGAAGGTAAAACTGAAGGTAAAACTAAAAGTGAAGCTGAAGGTAAAACTAAGGGTAAAACTAAAGGTGAAGCTGAAGGTAAAATTGAAGCTGAAGGTAAAGCTGAAGGTAAAACTAAAGGTAAAGCTGAAGGTAAAACTGAAGGTGAAGCTGAAGGTAAAACTAAAAGTGAAGCTGAAGGTGAAGCTGAAGGTGAAGCTGAAGGTAAAGCTGAAGGTAAAACTGAAGGTAAAACTGAAGGTGAAGCTGAAGGTGAAGCTGAAGGTAAAACTAAAAGTGAAGCTGAAGGTAAAACTGAAGGTGAAGCTGAAGGTAAAACTAAAAGTGAAGCTGAAGGTGAAGCTGAAGGTAAAACTAAAAGTGAAGCTGAAGGTAAAACTGAAGGTGAAGCTGAAGGTAAAACTAAAAGTGAAGCTGAAGGTGAAGCTGAAGGTTACTCACTGCGTTTTGTGTGTTTGTCTTTTTCCCTGCAGAAGCTCCCAAACTGGCCCACGAGACGTTCAGGGCCATCAAACCTGGACTGTCTGCGTATGCTGATGATCCAGAGAAGGTACAGCTGCTGGTTTTCCTACCTGAACTTTCTCGTGTTATTTATCGTGCCCCCCCCTCCTAAACACAATCTGACAGAGGCTTAAATGTCAGATTAGCAGCAGAGTTCAAACAAGTAGTCGAGCGAAGGATCAGTCGATCGCCAGAAAATGAATCGGCGGCATTTTATCGTTTAGGTCCAACTTCTTTTGTAACACGTCCTGGCTGTTTTACTCTTCTGTCACAGCAAACCGAACGTCTCTGAGGGAGGCAGAGATCCTGCAGGAGGTGAATCTGATTCTCTCTCCTCCTCTTCAGAGTCAGAAGTCAGATCTGAACTCACAGACATGTTGAATCATTCAGAGACGCTGCAGAACTTCCTGAGAATCTCCATGTTGTTTCTTCAGGCCTTTATGTTGCTGTTAGCATGTTAGCATGTTAGCATCTGTGTGTGTGTCCAGTGTTCAGCAGGAATCGTGGAGCTTCTGGAGGTGGCCAAGGCCAGCGTCCCCCCCTCCGTCTGGACCGTCACCCCTGCGGTCCTGAGGGCCACGGCCGGCCTCCGCCTGCTGCCCGGAGAGAAGGCCAAACACCTGCTGGACCAGGTGAGACGCGCAGAGGTCTTCAGGTCCCAAACACACCTGCGCGCAGCAATTACTAAAACATTGAACTTATATTTACCTTGACTGTGTCTGACAGACGGGAAAAAGAAAACAAGAGGTGTCCCATGAACAATAATCCACGTTGGGTCGAATACGTGTTCTTTTTGTTTTAGTTTGTTTTAGTTTGGTTTACAAAAATGTGACCAGAAATAAATACACACAAACATTAAACACTGCTGGATCACGTTCAGCTGCTATCATTGATTTACTTTAGCAGATGTCCTCCTCCTGCTGCTCCTCCTCCTCCTCCCGGTCCTGCTCCTCCTCTGTTGAAGCTGTTAAGTAATCAGTAATAACAGGACTTCAGCAGTCGGCCTCCTCCTCCTGCTGCTCCTGCTCCTGCTCCTCCTGCTGCTCCTGCTCCTCCTCCTGCTCCTCCTCCATTGAAGCTGTTAAGTAATCAGTAATAACAGGACTTCAGCAGTCGGCCTCCTCCTCCTCCTCCTGCTCCTCCTCCTCCTGCTCCTCCTGCTCCTCCTTCAGCAGTCGGCCTCCTCTGTTTAATCTGAAGCTTTGCTCTTATTATCAAACTGATCCTGAGCCAAACGCAGAGCTGATTACTGGGGGTTGATTTTATTAAAAATGATATTATTATATTTAATAGTATCACAGATACGCAGTGCACCTCGTGTGTCAACACAGACATAAATCATGATGATTAACGATTTATCACATTAAAATGTAATTTGACTGTAAACCCAGCCACAGCTGATAATCAGAGGCAGAATAAACGCTGTTCCTTTGTGTCCAGGTGAGGGCGCTGTTTCAGGAGTCTCCGTTCCTGTCCAGAGACGACAGCGTGTCCATCATGGACGGCAACGATGAAGGTACGAAGTTTTACGGCAGCTGGAACTGATATTTATGATAAAACAGCACGAGCTGACGGTCTGCTCGGTGTTTATCTGTCCGGCTGCAGCGTCCTGTTCCGGTTCG
>NW_025744097.1:0-11355 GCF_021292245.1 Micropterus dolomieu
GCATTAATCATTGCTCTCCCAAGCTGGTACATCTGGAAATGATACATGTGCCACAGAAATTTCATACATGTAGGTGAAACTTTGTCTGGGGGCTGCTCTATAGGGGGCACTAGCGAGCCATTGTGTCACGCCCATGTGCGAAACCAATAAAATACAAAAAATGTTGCCGCGTCTGAATTATGTGTAACATTTGCTGAGTTTTCGAGTATGTTTAGGCCCCCAAAATTGAGGTTACTTTGCAGGGAAAAAAATCCCTTCCGTTTCAATAGGGATCTTGCACGTTTAGTGCTCAGGCCCTAATAAAGTAATAAAGTATAAACCATGTTTCACAGAGCCGTGCTGATGAATTCATGATGAATGATGAGTTCTAAAGTCTCACAACCTGGAGGAAAAAATACATTTCACTGAAAAATACTGTTGATACGATTGACCAACAATGAATCCGAACCAAAAAATCTTACCTGCTTCCTACTCAATCATCACCGGGCAAAACTCTTAAAGTCTGTCGCACCAGCAACTGGTTGACTGTACGTGAAGTTTCATTCACGAAGTTCCTGCGTGAATGATGTTGCAGCTGTGATTTCTCACAGTGGGTCTTACAAACAGCTGGAAAACAACCTTTGGTATTATAAATAAATAGCATAGCCACAGTACAAAAAAAATAAAATAAAACATCACAGTAAAAGTTTGCTACTTACACTCAATGGCCTCATGATCCACACCGTCTGAATTAGGAGCCCAAATGGATGTGACCACCTCATTATAAGGTGAGCAGTCTGTGAAAACAAAAGTAAAGTACGGTCAAGGACAATCAAAATAACTTTTTACTTTTATACAGTAGAATGCATGCCTATTCTGTAAATCTTACATAATAATCAGCATAATGGTACTTTTGATTTCCCTCAGAGTTGTGCAGGAGACTTCCTATGAAAGGCCCATTTTGTGAAAAAACTTTCTCTGATTTTGGCTGGTTTTAGCTGTTCGCCCGTCTTGTCTTCTTGTTCTTCCACACTGGAGCAGTTGTGGATTTAAGAACAGCCGCCCCCATTTCAACATTCTGGCTTTCAGTGCAGAAAACTGCTGACACATCGGTCTCTGCAAACAATTTTACAGGAGGTCAAAACCAGCGTTATGTAAAACAAGATTCATCCACTCACATTCATTCCAGTTCGCAGCCTGCCTGGTATTTCTATATCCATAAGTTACCTATGTAAGCCTATAGAAAAACTGTGTTGAAAAGTGGTGAGGACATAAGGGCTTAGATAATGGTTGTGACAATACACTTGACTCACGAGATGTGATGATGCACAATTCTGCAAACAATTTTACAGGAGGTCAAAACCAGCGTTATGTAAAACAAGATTCATCCACTCACATTCATTCCAGTTCGCAGCCTGCGCTCCAACAAACACTCACCAGGAACTCAACATGTATATCTCCCCTCTAAATTAAACACAAAATGAACTAAATTATCCTTTAAATGGGTCAGTTCAAACCTTCAAAAGTCAACATGAAACATAAAAACAAAACAATCAGCAGAAATACAACTTAGAAAGCTATTAGAAAAATAACTCTACTAAATTAAACATTAAACAAGCAAATAAATTGAAATTCATATACAGTGCACTCTCTCTCTCCCCTCCAGCCCCTCCAGCTTCTCTCCCAGCTGTGTCTTTCTTGGCTTGTGTGGAGGTGAGTGGTGATGAACAAAAGACTAAACTACCAGTGCCTCGAGTTTACCGCTAATTAAACAAAAGACAGTATAGGCCTATGTCTTGCTGATGCATGACTCATGAGCTGAGCTAATGTAATAATTTAGCTGAAGTTTAGCTAAGGCAATATCTCATGGCCTTACAACCTAATGTACTGATGGAGACACTACAGGTGAACACAGTAACATTTGTGTCTAATAACGTCATCACAATCGTCACATTGATATGCAAATTAGGTGGTAACTCATTAAAATGCACCAATTTGCACACATTTGACAAGTCACTGCAGGTAAATGAGGTAAAGAAAATAACTAAAGCATATCACCTCAAATGTGAAACTAAGTCTGTGTGTGTGTGTTAAATGTAATGTAACAGCAACAATAAGAAAGTGTTTGTATTTTATCAATACATTAATGTATTCAGGTAATTCAGTATTCTGTGGCTTGGCTGTGTGAAGCTGAAGGTTATCTTTACTCATTTGGCATCTTGCTTGTGAAACAAAAAGTAAAAATATTTAAATAACATTTATTTTAATTATGCATGCAGCCCAATGCCACAGTTATGTGAAGTATTATGTATTCCAATAACACCAAAAGAATTGAAACGATTTATTGCCTTGTGAAAAATAAACAAATTATTAATGAAACTATGCCAAAAATAATACTTGAAACTAGTAGAATAGAAAACATGCACATTGTGGCATAGTTTGCTTTGCTGTCGCTGCTCCTGTGATAAACCTAGTGAATACTAAAGAAGACCGTGGTCTCTGTGTGAACTGATTATTTTGTAGAAAAGTAAAAATGTTGTTGAGTTAATATATTTGTCTCATTTAAAAAAAATACATTTTTTTAGCTTTAATGAAATTGTTTTGTCTTATGCGTTCTCTGTTCCTGAGAGAACGTCCAGGCTGAGAACTTCTTTTCTGTGATCTCCCTCCTTCAGTGTTTTAATTTTCCCTTCCTCTGGCAGATGCTCCAAACCGACGACAGGTGTGTGAGCTATCTGAATAGTTTGAGTACTCCTGTTTTTTTTCTCTTTAATAAATCTCACAAAGATAACTGTTTCTGTAACTTACTGACTCACTGATTTGGGGCGGCTGTGGCTCAGGAGGTAGAGCGGGTTGGCCGTTAATCGAAAGGATGGCGGTTCAATCCCCTGGTTGTGTGTCGAAGGGGTTATTCCGCCAGTGTATGAATGAGTGTGAATGTTAGTTTCCGTTTGAGCACTTAGGCTCAGTGTATGACTGCAGATGTAGTGTAAAAGCGCTTTGAGTGGTCGAAAAGACTAGAAAGGTGCTATACAAATATGGAGCATTTACATTTGCTGCTGAATATCCACTGGACAATAAACAGAGATGGAATCGCATCCTTAAATTTAGCTACAGCACTATCAGACAGACATCTAGTATAGAAATGTTTGACCAATGGCGTGTAGTTCAGCAATACAAACTCAAAAGTTATCCAACAGTGGTCAGATAAAGAGGGATTCTGTGGGAAAACTATTATATACTATATATTTCAATACCATATACCAGAACAAGGTCGAGGGTGTGGTTATAAGTGAGTCGGTTTATGAACTCTTTAAGAGAAGCCAATTGAATCTAAGAGAGAGATAAACGCAGTTCTAAAGCTGTCATTCTCTACGTCCACATGAATATTAAAATCCCCTACAATAATAACTTTGTCCGTTTTAAGGACTAAAGTTGACAAAAACTCAAATTCAGATAAGAATTCAGAATACGGGCCAGGTGCTCGGTACACTATAACAAATTGGTTGCAGTGATTTCCAACTTGGATGTGAAAGACTAAGAACAAGGCTTTCAAATGAGTTATAGTTTAGTTTAGGTTTAGAGCTGATTAGTAGGCTAGAGTCGAAGATAGCTGCAACTCCACCTCCTCGGCCTGTGCCTTGAGGAATGTGAGTATTAATATGACTGGGAGGGGTGGATTCATTTAGGCTAACATATTCTACATCACCCAGCCAGGTTTCAGTAAGACCAAATAAATCAATATCATAATCTGATATTAGTTCATTTACTAGTACACCTTTAGAAGAGAGAGATCTGATGTTTAATGAGTTCACATTTAATTATCCTATTTTTTATTTTTTATATTTATTGTTGATATTGTTGTTCTAATTTTTATATGGATTTAATGCACAGCTCCTCTTCTGTTTACCTTTGATTTAAATAATTTTTATGACATTGAAGCTCTACATGTCATCACTGGTCAGATTTGGCAGGGGTCCAGAGAAAACTACGGTGTCCAACATTGTTTTTGCAAATGTACACACCGACTCAACATTAATCTTAGTGACCTCCGATTGGCCTTAACTATGGCCGCTGGCTTCCCTAACTAAAATGGAGTAGCCAATGATCAGAGTTGGTTTCTCAGCGGGTGTGTCGCTGAGTGGGGAAAATCTGTTAGAAACGTGAACAGGTTGATGATGCCCCGTGGACTTTGAATGCTTACGACTATTCCTCCTTCGGACAGTCACCCAGCCACCCCTTCCCGGCTGCTCAGGAGATGCCGGGAGACGGCTACCAGAGGCTAACTCAGGCGATCAGCACCAACTACCTGGGACTGGCTAGCTACAGCAACTAACGACTGATCTACCAAGGTGCGGAGCCGGGCTTCTAAATCACTGAGCCTCGCCTCCATGTCTATAAATAAACTACACTTATTACACGTACCATTACCGCTAAAGGAGGCAGAGGAGTAACTGAACATCTGACACACCGAGAAAGAGAAAGTAGGAGAGCGAGAGGGAGAAGGAGAAGCCATCACTAGCTGCTAAGCTAAAGTCGCTAACAGCTAAGCTAAAGTATAAAGTAAAAACTATGAGATTAAACAACAGTCACTAAAAGATGGAAAGAAGTGTGAGTGCTTAGGCAGAATTACTGTAAGAATAAGTGTTTAGCGGACAGATGGCTGCTGTAATGACAAATCTAACAAATTTAACTTGTACAAGGAGGGCAAGACACAAAAGGTCATTGCTAAAGAGGCTGGCTGTTCACAGAGCTCTGTGTCCAAGCACATTAACAGAGAGGCGAAGGGAAGGAAAAGATGTGGTAGAAAAAAAAATATACAAGCAATAGGGATAACCGCACCCTGGAGAGGATTGTGAAACAAAACCCATTCAAAACTGTGGGGGAGATTCACAAAGAGTGGACTGCAGCTGGAGTCAGTGCTTCAAGAACCACCACGCACAGACGTATGCAAGACATGGGTTTCAGCTGTCGCATTCCTTGTGTCAAGACACTCTTGAACAAGACACAGCGTCAGAAGCGTCTCGCCTGGGCTAAAGACAAAAAGGACTGGACTGCTGCTGAGTGGTCCAAAGTTATGTTCTCTGATTAAAGTAAATTTTGCATTTCCTTTGGAAATCAAGGTCCCAGAGTCTGGAGGAAGAGAGGAGAGGCACAGAATCCACTTTGCTTGAAGTCCAGTGTAAAGTTTCCACAGTCAGTGATGGTTTGGGGTGCCATGTCATCTGCTGGTGTTGGTCCACTGTGTTTTCTGAGGTCCAAGGTCAACGCAGCCGTCTACCAGGAAGTTTTAGAGCACTTCATGCTTCCTGCTGCTGACCAACTTTATGGAGATGCAGATTTCATTTTCCAACAGGACTTGGCAGCTGCACACAGTGCCAAAGCTACTAGTACCTGGTTTAAGGACCGTGGTATCCCTGTTCTTAATTGGCCAGCAAACTGGCCTGACCTTAACCCTATAGAAAATCTATGGAGTATTGTGAAGAGGAAGATGCGATACGCCAGACCCAACAATGCAGAAGAGCTGAAGGCCACTATCAGAGCAACCTGTTCTCTCATAACACCTGAGCAGTGCCACAGACTGATGGACTCCATGCCACGCCGCATTGCTGCAGTAATTCAGGCAAAAGGAGCCCCAACTAAGTATTGAGTGCTGGACATGCTCATACTTTTCATGTTCATACTTTTCAGTTGGCCAACATTTCTAAAAATGCTTTTTTTGTATTGGTCTTAAGTAATATTCTAATTTTTGAGATACTGAATTTGTGATTTTTATTAGTTGTCAGTTTTAATCATCACAATTAAATGAAATAAACATTTGAAATATATCAGTCTGTGTGTAATGAATGAATATAATATCCAAGTTTCACTTTTTGAATGGCATTACTGAAATAAATCAACTTTTTGATGAATTATATGACCAGCACATGTATAATGACTTTCCATAATCCTTATCTGTCACATTAATGTTTGTGTGAAAGCTGCTCAGCCTGTTTCTTCACATTCCAACAGCTGCTTCAGTGGAAACAGTTTAAAGTGAAACTCCAGTTTTCTCCTCACAGAGTCAGCAGATTATCAGGAGCAGGAAAGGGACAGCTGGCTGTGAACTGATGTCCTCACTGTGTTTCTGAAGACTTCCTTTAGTGAGAAGCAGATTAACTTTGTGCTTGTTGGAGTTTCTACAGGAAGATGAAGATGTTTGTGGTGTTTGTGATCCTCGTGCACGGTAAGATAACCTTCCTCCCTCTGATCTGATCATCACCTCAGTCCAACGTCACGTCTTTAATCTGGGTTTCTTTCATCTTAACTAGGACTGTTATGATAACCACAATGTAATCTATTAATTTTGATTACTGTCAGAGTAATATCTAATGAATGCAGTTTCTCATGTGATCTGTTTTGAAGTGACATCATCAGAAAGAAGAAATTTAGTTTAAATCCATTTCTTTGATTCATGATTGTACTGATGAAAAGTTGGACTGACTTCAGTGTTTAATGACATAAATCTCTGTCAGCTGTTTGTGTCTCTGACATTAAAATGTTTTCTTGAAATGAATGAAAGTGAACAGAAAAGCTTGTGTTTCCTGACGGCTTCAGTCATTTAGAGATTGATAAAGAAGTTTAGTTCTTGTGCAGATAATCAACAGGACTGAAGGTTCAGCTTTCTGTCTGTCAGCTCTGACAAACATGAGGAAGCTGAAGCTCCTCCTCTTTCCTCAGAAGAGATCTGTGGTGATCTGGACTCATTCCAGAGAGCTGCTTTAACAAAGTCTGAACCTGAACTCTGAGCTGACAAACCCTTAAGTGTCAAACTCACAGTTTCACTTCAACACAGCTGATCACAATAATATTACATTTTATTTGTGGGCGCCTTTCATAGCACTCAAGGACACCTTACAGATTAAAATAATTAAAATACATTTCAAGGAGGCAAATACAATAAAGAAAATCAAAACCAAGACAATTTAAAGATTAAGTTAAAATAGTATAGAGGGGAATTAAAGTAAAAAAAGCAGTTCATTATGAAGCCGGTGGAAGGTAGAGTTATGTGGGGTAGGCCTTTCGAGTGTTCTGTCGAGGATGACACCAAGACTCTTGACATCGGGGGAGGAGGAGACACTGGAATTGGAAAGCAGTAGCACTGGAGCAGTCAAATAGGAAGGATGAGTATGATAAGAAGACCAGAATCAGCAGACATTAGTAGGTCATGGGTGACCTTGATTAGGACTGTTTCTGTGCTGTGCAGTCCGAAAGCCTGGATAAAGTGCACCGTTATGTGAGGTGGGTAGCTATTGATGGATACTGTCAATTTTGGTTTTGAAAAATGACATAAAATTATGAATAGTCCAGATTGTATAGTGAGATCAGATCATCAGTGTTGGCTTAGTTTTTCTAAGGTGAGATTGTTAATTCCTATAGAAAGGGCAGGTAGGTCAATGTTGTTGATGTTTCAGAATGAGATGGAGCGGGGTGGATTCGTTTTGGGTAGTGGTAAGTTGACATTAAAAGAAATTAACTTGTGGTCAGAGATGGACAAGTCAGATGCAGTGCAATTAAAAGGGGTTAGACCAGAGAAACAGATAAGGTCTAAGATGTGTCCTGTGGGAAAATCACCCAGAATAATGACATTGGATGGGCGATAGATAGTGGCTAATATGGTAGGGATTTTTTAGCAGTGGCGACCAGGCGTGCCAGCGTTCACTTCCTCCTTACATCAATTTAGCAGCAAGCCTCACTCACTCAATCAATCAATCAATATATCTTTATTTGTATAGCACTTTTGTTTCAAATTAAAAAACTAGTGCTATGACAATAATGCCACCCCTTCCACACACACACCACACACAGAGTGATAGAGATTTAAAGGCAAATACAATAAAAACATGAGGTGAGGAAAGCGTTTGGCGGGCCCTCGCACGTGAAGGGAGACTGGAAGTATTGCAATCACGCCGCACATGCTGCAGCTCTGCCAACATGGCTTTTGATTATCACACGCTTGAGACATTGCATGAAGGACTTAAACAGTATATCCTGTGTCCCCTAGATGGTGATAGAGAGCACCCACTAATTATACGTTATGTCCCAGAAAATAGCTTTTTGGATCGTCTTGACGTGATACATGTACCACAGAAAGTTTGTACACTTAGGTGAAACTTTGGCCGGGGCTGCTCTGTAGGGGTTGCTAGCAAGCCATTTTGCCATGCGCATGTGCGAGACCCATAAAATTTAAAAAAAAGTTTGGTGACTTTTTTAGCATGTTTGGACCATTAAAAACGATATTCTTTTGGGGTCCTCGCACGTTTCATGCTCGGCCTCTAAGCTGTGTGCACGTACTTATGGAAGCTAGCTTGTGCCAGATAATAGCTGGACAGATGCAAAGATTTCGAAAATTAGGCAAATACCATTTCAATTGAAGGTTTGCTTGTTCTAATAATGTAACTAAAATCCAGTAACTGCACAGTATGCCGTGTGTGGCACCGGAAATACCTTCACATTTCTTTAACCTTACCTTACTTCATTTGAGAACAGGCAGCTGAGGGTTATTGCCACAATAATTGTTCACTTTGTAATTATTCATAGATGCTTTAGAAACAATTATATTGTACTAGGTGTCTGTGAGTGTTGGGTGAAGATCAGTAGCTACTCTACCCACCAAAGAACAGATTATGGTTTTGCAGTTAATATATTTTAATCTACAGCTACAATACATTGTAACTTGCACCTGGTACCCTGGTTTGCAATGTAAATTTATAACTGAAAATTCTGGGTAACAACAGTTTACAGTGCTGGTAAACAGAGCTGAACGGTTGACAATTAATCACATCCTGTGGCAAGTAATGATTTTTTTTAACATGCACACAAATGCAATAAAAACAAATTATTTTGTCCTGGCTTCAAAAGGCCAGCCACACAGGGATTTATTATGCATGTCTTCTACTTAATTGTATGACTTGGAATAAGCACAAGTTGAGAACTGCATTAATCCTGCACTGGTCAGCTAATAAGGGACAGGCTGGAGTAGAACAAACTAACCTTTTTCAAGTAATACAGGAATGTAATAATGTCGTGTGTATAGCTTATGTGAAGTTGGATCAAAGGTAGCTAAAGTTAAATGAGGTAGAGAGGAACCTAGTAAATATTTTAATTACAAGACAATTAAAGTATGCAGACAGTTGTAATGAAAGTTGAATGTTCTCCACTTGTTACCCTGTAGTTACACAGTCATGTTATGAAGTATCCACTTCACCCATACTTACACAGGAACAACAAGCTTTGTGCTGGTCTCCCGTTTTTACTCTTACTTACTTTACACAACAACAACAAGGCATGTGGGTGGAATATAAAAGGGTTTTATTCTATTGTTTGCATTGAACTGTAATTTATAGCTTAATGACAATTATTTATTCCTGTGCACTGTTTGGGGTATTTTCCTCATTGCTCTCCTTATTCTTCTTGTTTCTGTCCTCTTCTGACAGAGATGAACTACCACCAATCTCTTCTCTGCTTTTGGTCATAAAATATATTTTTTTTAATTGTAGCTGGTTAAGTGCAGAAAAGCTAACGATAAAGTTACTCCTAACATACATAAAACTTGGCTCAATAATAAGAACATTTAACACACATTGAAGTCAATAGTCAAGGTTTGTTTTTTGCTAAACATCATTATAAGCTACATCCTATGACATTGCACACTACTTGAATTAGCCTAGCGGCTAGCAGACTTTGCTTCTGGTCATAGATTAAACATATATAATTTATATTTTTTATTACACAACACTGTTTTAAGTCGCTGCATCTCCCGACACAACAACACTTTAATTTTAACTGTGAATGTCTGGATGTACGTTTTATTGAACCAGAGCAGCTGAGATTGCCTTAAAGAGAGCAACAAGCTAGCGCTTTCAGGCAGCTCTGTTGCACTTTGAGATTGGAAATTATGAGTGACACAAGTGTGTAGAACTCTGGTGGAAAGTAATGAGAACCAAATACTTTGTTACTGTACGCAAGTAGTTGTTTTCCGTATTTTTACTTTACTTGAGTATTTTTAGTTGAAGCAACTTTATACTTTTACTTCGCTACATTACAGGAAACAATGACGAAATCATGAGATATTTGGCAGCTCCATCAAGGGTTGCGTGCTGAAGGTGCTGTCACAGCTTGGACGGCAAATGCAGTCAGGGCTCAGGGCGCCTTGTTACTTTCGTCCCGTGTCACTTTCGCTCCAGTTTACCCCTATCTGTCTTAGTGTGTTCTTGGGCTGTGTTTGTTGAAAATACTCGTGAGTTTCTCTGATACTCCATACACACATGGAATCATGATGTTTTTGCGTTTCTTCTCCTCATCCCCTGTAGTGTTGGTCTTCTTCCTGGATTTTGTGGCTGTTTTCACAAAGGTCCATTAAGGGTATCCACAGGCTGTAAGGGTCCCATTCAGGTGGTTTTGTTCCTTCTCTCTGGCTTCTGCACTTGTTGGTATGTGGTCCGCTCTGTGTTGCAGGGTTCTGATGACTCCTAGCTTGTGTTCCAGTGGGTGGTGGGAATCAAAAAGTATTGGTCTGTGTGTGTGCTGCCTAGTTGACAGCACCACTGGCTTTCCCTGGTGGCAGGAGATATACGAAAAACAAATCATAAATCTTTACGCACAGGGCCATGCCTATGATTTTCCAGATAGTAGTTTTTGATGCACCTTGTCTTCATAGTGGATCTTGAGCAACTTGGCCTTCCTTCAGAACTCTTTCTACAATTTAGAGCAGTTTTGGTGAGGGTCCATAATCACAGAGATAATAAATGTGTTTCCCATGTCAATGTTTGTATAAACTTTATCTCAGCGTTACACACTGTTGGCTTACTTTACTTACTCCATGTTGTCTATCAGTGGCCAATTCTCAATAACATACTTTTTACTGAATAATAAAGTAAATATAATTTACCTGAAGATACCTCATTCCCTTACTGGTACCCTCTGCTGAGAGGGAGACACCTTTTGTGCTGTGTCAACCACTGTAGCTGTCCTACGCTCTTTGAAAGGATAGGGGGCAGTGGTGAACTGGACTGATGGTTGCAATTCGCAACCTCGCTGCTAGATGCAACAAACCTTACACACTGACCCTTTAACCCAAACCATGATTTTTTCCAGGGGTGTACTTGGACTGAAATTCAATCTGGGACTTTAAGATGGAGAGGCCTTTTATGCGACAGCCATTTGGGGAAACAGAGAAAGAGTTTTTGCAATGTTATTTTAATACACATTAGTGTTTTTATGGTATACAGTAAATCAGATTGTACTGATGACCTTCAACAAACTTTATGATGACGATGACACCTGTCTGTTTAGTTTGTATAAGCAAGGCACCACTGCACTGAACAAGAGCAGGTC
>NW_025744097.1:11455-13194 GCF_021292245.1 Micropterus dolomieu
ACCAAATACTTTGTTACTGTACGCAAGTAGTTGTTTTCCGTATTTTTACTTTACTTGAGTATTTTTAGTTGAAGCAACTTTATACTTTTACTTCGCTACATTACAGGAAACAATGACGAAATCATGAGATATTTGGCAGCTCCATCAAGGGTTGCGTGCTGAAGGTGCTGTCACAGCTTGGACGGCAAATGCAGTCAGGGCTCAGGGCGCCTTGTTACTTTCGTCCCGTGTCACTTTCGCTCCAGTTTACCCCTATCTGTCTTAGTGTGTTCTTGGGCTGTGTTTGTTGAAAATACTCGTGAGTTTCTCTGATACTCCATACACACATGGAATCATGATGTTTTTGCGTTTCTTCTCCTCATCCCCTGTAGTGTTGGTCTTCTTCCTGGATTTTGTGGCTGTTTTCACAAAGGTCCATTAAGGGTATCCACAGGCTGTAAGGGTCCCATTCAGGTGGTTTTGTTCCTTCTCTCTGGCTTCTGCACTTGTTGGTATGTGGTCCGCTCTGTGTTGCAGGGTTCTGATGACTCCTAGCTTGTGTTCCAGTGGGTGGTGGGAATCAAAAAGTATTGGTCTGTGTGTGTGCTGCCTAGTTGACAGCACCACTGGCTTTCCCTGGTGGCAGGAGATATACGAAAAACAAATCATAAATCTTTACGCACAGGGCCATGCCTATGATTTTCCAGATAGTAGTTTTTGATGCACCTTGTCTTCATAGTGGATCTTGAGCAACTTGGCCTTCCTTCAGAACTCTTTCTACAATTTAGAGCAGTTTTGGTGAGGGTCCATAATCACAGAGATAATAAATGTGTTTCCCATGTCAATGTTTGTATAAACTTTATCTCAGCGTTACACACTGTTGGCTTACTTTACTTACTCCATGTTGTCTATCAGTGGCCAATTCTCAATAACATACTTTTTACTGAATAATAAAGTAAATATAATTTACCTGAAGATACCTCATTCCCTTACTGGTACCCTCTGCTGAGAGGGAGACACCTTTTGTGCTGTGTCAACCACTGTAGCTGTCCTACGCTCTTTGAAAGGATAGGGGGCAGTGGTGAACTGGACTGATGGTTGCAATTCGCAACCTCGCTGCTAGATGCAACAAACCTTACACACTGACCCTTTAACCCAAACCATGATTTTTTCCAGGGGTGTACTTGGACTGAAATTCAATCTGGGACTTTAAGATGGAGAGGCCTTTTATGCGACAGCCATTTGGGGAAACAGAGAAAGAGTTTTTGCAATGTTATTTTAATACACATTAGTGTTTTTATGGTATACAGTAAATCAGATTGTACTGATGACCTTCAACAAACTTTATGATGACGATGACACCTGTCTGTTTAGTTTGTATAAGCAAGGCACCACTGCACTGAACAAGAGCAGGTCCTCTCAAATTGATTACTGTAATTCCTTGTACTCTGGCATCTGTCACTCATCTTTATCACGCTTGCAGCTTGTTCAAAATGCAGCTGCTAGATAGCTAACTGGTACAAGGAAGAGGGACTACATAACCCCAGTATTGGCTGCTCTTCACTGGTTACCAGTCAAATTTAGAATCGATTTTAAGGTGCTGCTAATTGTTTTTAAGGCATTACATGGACTGGCCCCATCTTATATTTCAGAACTCCTAACGTTTCATCACTCCTCCAGATCCCTCAGATCATCAAATCATTCCCTCTTAGCCATCCCACAGTCTCGTATGAAAACAAAGGGTGACCGTGCCTTTTCAG
>NW_025744097.1:13214-22815 GCF_021292245.1 Micropterus dolomieu
ACCAAATACTTTGTTACTGTACGCAAGTAGTTGTTTTCCGTATTTTTACTTTACTTGAGTATTTTTAGTTGAAGCAACTTTATACTTTTACTTCGCTACATTACAGGAAACAATGACGAAATCATGAGATATTTGGCAGCTCCATCAAGGGTTGCGTGCTGAAGGTGCTGTCACAGCTTGGACGGCAAATGCAGTCAGGGCTCAGGGCGCCTTGTTACTTTCGTCCCGTGTCACTTTCGCTCCAGTTTACCCCTATCTGTCTTAGTGTGTTCTTGGGCTGTGTTTGTTGAAAATACTCGTGAGTTTCTCTGATACTCCATACACACATGGAATCATGATGTTTTTGCGTTTCTTCTCCTCATCCCCTGTAGTGTTGGTCTTCTTCCTGGATTTTGTGGCTGTTTTCACAAAGGTCCATTAAGGGTATCCACAGGCTGTAAGGGTCCCATTCAGGTGGTTTTGTTCCTTCTCTCTGGCTTCTGCACTTGTTGGTATGTGGTCCGCTCTGTGTTGCAGGGTTCTGATGACTCCTAGCTTGTGTTCCAGTGGGTGGTGGGAATCAAAAAGTATTGGTCTGTGTGTGTGCTGCCTAGTTGACAGCACCACTGGCTTTCCCTGGTGGCAGGAGATATACGAAAAACAAATCATAAATCTTTACGCACAGGGCCATGCCTATGATTTTCCAGATAGTAGTTTTTGATGCACCTTGTCTTCATAGTGGATCTTGAGCAACTTGGCCTTCCTTCAGAACTCTTTCTACAATTTAGAGCAGTTTTGGTGAGGGTCCATAATCACAGAGATAATAAATGTGTTTCCCATGTCAATGTTTGTATAAACTTTATCTCAGCGTTACACACTGTTGGCTTACTTTACTTACTCCATGTTGTCTATCAGTGGCCAATTCTCAATAACATACTTTTTACTGAATAATAAAGTAAATATAATTTACCTGAAGATACCTCATTCCCTTACTGGTACCCTCTGCTGAGAGGGAGACACCTTTTGTGCTGTGTCAACCACTGTAGCTGTCCTACGCTCTTTGAAAGGATAGGGGGCAGTGGTGAACTGGACTGATGGTTGCAATTCGCAACCTCGCTGCTAGATGCAACAAACCTTACACACTGACCCTTTAACCCAAACCATGATTTTTTCCAGGGGTGTACTTGGACTGAAATTCAATCTGGGACTTTAAGATGGAGAGGCCTTTTATGCGACAGCCATTTGGGGAAACAGAGAAAGAGTTTTTGCAATGTTATTTTAATACACATTAGTGTTTTTATGGTATACAGTAAATCAGATTGTACTGATGACCTTCAACAAACTTTATGATGACGATGACACCTGTCTGTTTAGTTTGTATAAGCAAGGCACCACTGCACTGAACAAGAGCAGGTCAAGTCTGAGTCAGTCAGAGTACTCAAATAAAATCAAAAACTAAAATGCAGTCCCATAAAATGCAGCACTTTGTATGTGTCTCAAGATTTTCATCTCATTTTCTAATTCTTTGCATAATTTGATTGCCTATCCAGTCCTGCCACTGTACCTGTCACTGTTTTGTCTGGTTCCACTAACGTCCTTCACCTGCAGGTCCTCCTCTTCCTTCTCTCCTTCCTCCTCAACATGACTGGGGTCATCGGCTCCACTGAGCCGATCAGATTTCAGCAAAAACAAGGATCAGTCCAAGTTGGGAGGGGCTGCTCATATCCTCCCTTAATTTTGAAAGTCTTAGTTTGGCCCAGACTGAAAGACTCACAAACAGCGTTCCTCTGCAGCTGGTCGAGCCAGCCGGCAAGCTAAGCGGCGAATCAGAAAAATAAAAACTTTTGGATTATGAATATATTTGTAGATCGTGATTTGTGTTTATAAAATTTTGTGACTCTACATTTAGAATTATATCTTTGTTTTGAGAGAGTTGTGAGAGATTTCCACTGTGACCCATCTACCATTGTGTCCCTGAGCACACGGGTTGGTATCCAGGGTGTCACGCTACAGTGGTTTCACTCTTATTTGAAAGATAGTACCTTTTCTGTTAGCTTTGGTAACATTTCCTCTTCCTCTGCAGCAATTAAGTGCGGAGTACCTCAAGGTTCAATCTTGGGGCCAATCTTATTTTCTTTGTATATGCTCCCCTTGGGCTCCATTCTCCACAAACATAATATATCTTACCATTGCTATACTGATGATACACAGCTGTACTTACCTCTGAAGCCAGGCGATTCAAAGTCCCTACAGTCTATTTACAACTGTCTAAATGATATTAAGCGTTGGATGGCAATCAACTTCTTCCAACTAAATGGATTGAATTATTTGGTTCTCCTAACTCAACTGAGGAATTATCAAAAAATTTTGGCCCCATGTCCATTAATGTACAACCCTTCGCTAGGAACTTACGGGTTATCTTTGACTCAGTATTAAAATTCGACAAAAATATAAACTCTGTTGTTAAAAGTAGCTTCTTTCATTTAAGGACCATAGCAAAACTTAAATCCATTCTCTCTGTTAAGGCCCTTGAATGCTCTTATTTCCTCTCAAATTGATTACTGTAATTCCTTGTACTCTGGCATCTGTCACTCATCTTTATCACGCTTGCAGCTTGTTCAAAATGCAGCTGCTAGATAGCTAACTGGTACAAGGAAGAGGGACTACATAACCCCAGTATTGGCTGCTCTTCACTGGTTACCAGTCAAATTTAGAATCGATTTTAAGGTGCTGCTAATTGTTTTTAAGGCATTACATGGACTGGCCCCATCTTATATTTCAGAACTCCTAACGTTTCATCACTCCTCCAGATCCCTCAGATCATCAAATCATTCCCTCTTAGCCATCCCACAGTCTCGTATGAAAACAAAGGGTGACCGTGCCTTTTCAGTGGTGGCCCTGAGACTGTGGAATAATCTACCCCTGATTATTAGATCATCCCCCACCATCCACACTTTTAAGTCTCGACTTAAAACACATTTTCATTCTTTGGCGTTTGAGTCTGTTTAGGGGCACCTGCGCTTGTGTCTTTATTTATCTATTTTGTATCTAACTGCGTTGTTTTGCTGTATGCCATTAATTGTCTGGCCTGTTTTATTTTCTCTGGTTTTATCCATTTATTTATATATGTATGTATGTTTTTATTACGTCTTTTTCTGTATAACTTGTCCAGCACTTTGGTCAACTCTGGTTGTTTTTAAATGTGCTTTATAAATAAACTTGACTTGACTTGACTTGACTTGTGCAAGACACTTCAATCAATTTACCCCGATAGGGTAAGACATGAAATATGATTGAACCTCTCTGTCTGTTTGACCTCACAGTTTCCCAGCATACCTCAGCTGTGGAGCTGTATGAGGGGGAGGAGTTTGTCCTGCTGCCCTGTGAGTTTCCCCCATTGGACCTGAAAGACCCCACAGTGGTGTGGAGCCGCTACGATCTCAATCCTCCAACCGTCCACCAGCGTCAGCAGGAAGGTGATGAACTTAAAGACCAAAACCAGCTTTACAGCGGCCGAACATCCATGATGACTGACGCTCTGGAAACTGGAGACCTCAGCCTCAAGCTGACAAAACTCCAGCTCTCTGACAGCGGCAGCTACACCTGCACCGTCAGAGCGTTAGGAGGACAACAGAGAGTGAGAAACATACAGTTGAAGGTCAAAGGTCAGCAACAAACCCTAACACCTGCTGTAAATACAGGCCAGAGGTCATGTTCTTTATTGGCGCTTTTCCATCACCAGTAGCAGCTCAACTCGCCTCGACTCAACTCTACTCGATTCGGTTTGGCCGTTCTCTGTTTTCCATTGCAGATAGTACCCAGAGATAGCACCCCTCAATGTAGCTGGTCGTCATAGCGACGCCAATGTTGTAATGTTCAGTGCGACACAGACACCAGCGATCCAGATAAGCGGTATGAAAATCTTCCAGCTGTGTTTTCCTCTGCCGTTGTTGCTGCAGCGGTCTGTGTGACGGCGGGATCAGAGGGCTCTGTGAGCGAGCAGCTGTGGGCGAGCTCCTCCCGCGGGTTAGCGCAGGCTTCCCCAGCCGCTACTTGCAGAGCTCCTCAACTTCGAAAACTTTCAAGCACATTTTTGTTCCGACACCATTTCTTGTAAAACTGTCAATATTCAAAATCTACACAGTTGATTTCTCACCTCAAGCCTTCTCCGAATTGGAATTAGAGATTAAATTATATACGAAAACTGTAAAACATAAAACTTCCTGTTGCTGGCCTCTGTCTGGCGCGTGCACTGATGATGCAGTGAATAGTGACGATTCTCTCTGACTAATTAGCAGTCTGCAGTGTTTTCACGTTACATTTTAGTATCGCCTCAACTCGCTTGGAACCTCGACGGAGGTGATACAAAAAAAGTACCTGGAAGCAGGTACAACTTTTACAATGGAAAACCAAAAAAGGAGAGTCAAGTCGAGACGAGTCGAGCTGGTACTGTGCAGTGAAAAAGGGGCTTATGTTTCTGGTTCCCACAGAACATTTTCCATCCTGGGCCAAAGTTCTCCTGGTTCTCCTGGTTCTCCTGGTTCTCGGTCTTGTTGCTGGGGGTCTTCTGGTACATTTCCGGCACTATTTCATGTCAGGTATGTCACTACTACTACACTTCCAGCATATGAAGGTCTTATTGGAGCAAAACACCTGAACACCTGTGACAGTGGAATCTGTCTCGTATCAGCTCGTCTCTTGTTTTTCCAGTTCAGATCCAACCATACCCACTTCAGTGTGATGACAGCCTCAACGTATGACACCTACTGTAAGCCCCCCTACATTTTTGCCTTGAGGGGTTGAATGTGGCATTTTTGGCAACAAACCACGTAAACGTGAATCAGTCATCTTTACTTTATATAATGTACAGGAAAAAATGTAAGAGAGAAGTAAAAGCTTTGTAGAAAAGGCTCCAAAGTTATGTCAGTGTTGCTATTATTTAGTACAGTTGACCATATTGGGCTTTGTGTTTTTCCGTTATTTCCATTTATTTAGCGCTTGTAATCGGGTAGCCAAAGCAAGTGCTGGTTTGTATATTATCTGACGTCACACAGTTAGTATGCTGTATGATAGAGATAGTCGGTCAGCTGGATTGTAATTGTGAGCTGCACCTTTCTTTAGAGTGTGCGTAACTGAGAAGAGTAAGTACATCTGTGAAATTGCGTTTATTTGTCAAACCAGTTGTTATTTCTGCTGTTTGATGTGTAGAGTTTAGGAGTTTAAAGGGTTGCTACGCATACTAATTGGCATTCGTACATTCACTTTCGAGCTTTGGCTCATCTGATTTGGTACGCCGGGTTAAAAATATGTAATATTGTGTTTAGACATGTTTATACTTTACTGCTTGTTGTTAGGATTGTTCAGTACTTGGTGGTTGAGTAGAATAAGAAGTGGTGTTAAATACTGTTATTTGGAGCGCTATCAAGGCTTCTGAATCAAGGCCTTGCTAGTGCGAACGGAACATAGCATCCGGTACGGGGTTTTCACAATAAAAGCAGCTAGGCATTTAGTCAGTTGGAGGCTACAACGCGTATCAAAGATGACAGGAAGTGCTGTCTGTTAGCGAGAACTTAACGCATTGTAGAAAATATGAGAATCCCATATAATAAGTGTTAGAATCCTTTCTTTCTGTTTATATTATTAGAGTTTAAGAGAAATATAGTCATATTCTGACTATTGTTTTTGTTATGTTTAGTAACGTATATTAGTGCTTAAGGAGGAGTGACTGTATGCATATGTTTCCTTTATTCATTTGTATTTGTTTCTCTCTTTATAGAAACCACACTTAGCATTGCACTCACCAGTCAGATGTGGCTTAACATGGCTGATGTCATCCAGGCAACCAATCAGGAGGCAGCAGCAGGCCCTACCAAAATAGGGTACTTGTGCAGCACTGAGTTGCTGTTAGTCTTTCAAACTGCTGCAGTAAAACTATGAACAGAAAAAGCTCACTCCTAATGAGTTCCACAGAGCAGCTGTTCTTGCTGAGAAATGCTAATGAACTTTAAGTAATTGTAAAGGGTGGTGCAAACAAAGATTTTGGCTAAAATATTTTTCATTGTTTGCAGTAATACCATCCAAACAATAAAATCACACATAAATAATGTATCTACAAACATTTCTAAATTTAATTCAACAACATTTTTATGATTGGTCAGTAAATATGTTTATGTATTTATGTTTTCAGTTTTTATTCAGCCTATCGTTAATTCTATAGTCTGGAATCATGCAATTCTATGGATTGGTTAAGCATAACACATAGTTGTTTATATTCTTCACATAGGCACTATATTGATAATTAAATGTGTATTTAATAGCCTATATATCTCTCCAATCTCTTATTAAATTAATGCTGATGTGTCTGACTGTATACCTCAACCTTAAAAAACAAATCCTACCATAATGTAGACGTGCTTCTTTTTCATTGTAACAATATTTCTTAACTATCTCAGCAGTATATGTAAACCAGCTTAATCAGTCAGGAAATTAGTAAGTTTCTTTAAGTCATTACACTGTCTCGACATGGTGTCAGAAATCTGAAAGGCTACCGTGCACCACACAGAACACTGGCTGACAAATTGTGACGTTTAGCCTGAAACTCATCAAGTTCTCCCTCTTTCATCGTCATCGGTACTTTTGCATCCACTTTTGTTTCAGAGGGGACGTGGGGGGTTTCTCGAGCTGCCGCCTCCATTTTTCCAACTCAACTTGTTGCCAAGAGACCCTCCCTTATCTGACTCCGATTGGCCCTGAACCTGACGGTATAAATGAAACAGCGAATCTTGCCCAATCAGAGGTAGAGGGATGATTTGCATGGGGTGCTGCATTAAAGACAACTCGGATATATGGGACAAACCGCATCCCGTATTGATTCAAATACAGGACAATTCCATATTTTAAGGGATGGGTAGCTTGGATTCTCAGTCAAATCTCAGCAGCTTCTGGTCACTTTGAAGGGATGAAGATTTCTTAGTCTGTGAACAGCAGGGCCCAGTGAGAGGAGCTGGTTAGCTTGGTGTTGCAGCCTGTCGCCTGCAGCTCTTTATCTAATAGCTCACTGTGGCTGCTCCTGACTCTTCCATTACTCCCTGTGTAATGGTTGTGGTTAGGGCATGAAGAGGGATGACTGTTTTTCACATTTTATTGGCTCCTGCAAAAGACATTGCACACATTAATTGCACTTCTACTTCCTTCATCAGCGCAAAAGCACACTGAGGCAATGTCAGACATTTAAAATTAATTACAAGTTAATTAATTTAACATTACAATATACATTTAGCTCAGAGTGAATACCACTAGCCGCGAGCCATTAAAGTTTTCAGAAAACAATTAACATTGATTATGACAAATCCATAAAAATGATATATATATATGTAAGAGAAGCATAACAGGGATAAAAGCCAACTTGTGTTTCACCAGTTAAATGCTGAAGCTGCAGGAAATGTTCACTGTTTTTCCCTTGGTAATACTGCAGATATGTAAATACTGCAGTACTTTGATCAGTGGGCCACAGGCTCAGTCAGCACTGTGTTACCTCATTAGACGATAGATAGCGACTGAACATTTATTTAATGAAAACCTTCAGATTCTAACTTTAATAAAGATTTGATTGATTCCATCTGACAATAATACTCAGTGATTTAATAAACAGTCAGTTGTGCTGTTGATTGTAGAGACACCAAAGACAACACTGTCTCTGTTAGATGGAACAATGTAAGTAAGGAAGTACACTTTAACTTATTTATACAGCTGGTAAAATAAGTATTGAACCTCTCATCATTTTTCTCAGTAAACATGTTTCTTTTTAAAGGTGCTATTGACATTCAATTTTCACCAGATGTAACAACCCAATTATCCATACATAAAAAAAGTTCAGAAATTAAGTTATGTGTAATATTGTGTAATGACATCTGCTTAATGAAATGTATTTATTACTTATAAATTCAGATTATTGGCTGGGCCATTCTAGCAGCTTTATTTTCTTTATATAACCAAGTAACAACCAACTGTTGTCTTTGAAGAATTTATTAATAAAAAGAGAATAACAGAGAAGTACTACAACAGAAAATCAGCAGGTCCAGAGACCTGCTGCCTAGGACAGCTTCGGGCATCTGGCCTAGAGCAAAGGGAGGTTTTTATGTTTTGGGGAACTGAGATCTTCTCTGTCACAGGAAGAGGGGGAAATCACCAAAAAAATCTCACAGCTCTGACCTAAACTCTAGGAAATGTTGACAGACTAACGTAAGTACAGAAGAAGGAAAGGTTAGGGATAGAAACAATATATATCTATAACACCTAACAATAATAGTAGTAATAACAGTAATAATAATAATAGTAATAATAGAAGAAGAAGAAAGAGAAATACTTTATTAATCCCACAAGGGAAAACTCAACTTGGTGCAGCACTCCCCCAAGCGGGTGGGGGATTACGGGCATACTTAAGGCCATCTTCGGCAGTGCCCAGGAAGTGAGCTGGTACCTCTCCAGCTACCAGTCCACACTCCATATCTGTGGTCCGACAGCGATCGCTGTCTGAGCGATAAGAAGAAAGGAGGGGGGATTACAGTGTTTGTAAACAACAGATGGTGTAATGTGTTACAACACATGTTACTGTGAAGGACCATTTCTGTAGCCCAGATATCAAATTGTTAGCTGTGAGTCTGTGTCAATACTTTCTGTCCAGGGAGTTCACATATGCCTTTATTATGGCTGTTTACATCCCACCATCAGCCGATTCTGAAGCGGCGTGTGACGTCATCCATTCAGTTACTGCCATACTACAAACTCAACACCCGAATGCTTTCATTGGAATTTCTGGAGACTTCAATCGCATGTCTCTTTCTGCTACAGTAGTAGAAGTAGCAGTTACTAGGTTATTGCTCTTGCATTGAAAATCCCAAATTCAGTATGTCCGAAAAATAGAATACTATTTAAGACCGATACAAAAAAAGGATATTTAGAAATGTTGGCCAACTGAAAAGTATGAGCATGTACAGCACTCAATATTTAGTTGGGTCTCCTTTTGGCGGAATTACTGCAGCAATGCGGCGTGGCATGAGTCCATCAGTCTGTGGCACTGCTGAGGTGTTATTAGAGCCCAGGTTGCTCTGATAGTGGCCTTCTTCTGCATTGTTGGGTCTGGCGTATCACTGACTGTGGAAACTTTACACTGGACTTCAAGCAACGTGGATTCTGTGCCTCTCCTCTCTTCCTCCAGACTCTGGGACCTTGATTTCCAAAGGAAATACAAAATTTACTTTCATCAGAGAACATAACTCTGGACCACTCAGCAACAGTCCAGTCCTTTTTGTCTTTAGCCCAGGCGAGACGCTTCTGACGCTGTGTCTTGTTCAAGAGTGGCTTGACACAAGGAATGCGACAGCTGAAACCCATGTCTTGCATACGTCTGTGCGTGGTGGTTCTTGAAGCACTGACTCCAGCTGCAGTCCACTCTTTGTGAATCTCCCCCACATTTTTGAATGGGTTTTGTTTCACAATCCTCTCCAGGGTGCGGTTATCCCTATTGCTTGTCCACTTTTTTCTACCACATCTTTTCCTTCCCTTCGCCTCTCTATTAATGTGCTTGGACACAGAGCTCTGTGAACAGCCAGCCTCTTTAGCA
>NW_025744098.1:0-6857 GCF_021292245.1 Micropterus dolomieu
TCAGAGTGAGGTCAGCGTGATGTCACATGGCTTGAACGGGCGTGTTTCCTGTGAACCTCCCAGCGGCTGGATAACAGCTGCGGCTCTCTGGATATTTGTGGCTCGTTCTAATGCGTGCAGTCAAACAAACTTTATTTCTACAGACACAGAGAAGTCAGCAGCTGCAGGAAATCAGAACCACTGACAGGAAGTTAAGAGTCAAGTTAAACCACATGTCAGAACTTTCTACAGCAGCAGGATTTAGAAGATGCTGGAAGCTGCTGTCTTTAGATTTTGGACCCGTCACAATTTGTCACATTTTCTGAAGCCACAACAAATCTTGTTGAAAGGAAACAGTTGATTGAAGGTCCAGTTTCAAACCAAGAGTCAAAGCTTCTCTTTGTGTCGACTCCTTTAATGAGAACATTGAAAAGGACTCGAGTCCAAGTCTCAAGTGTCCAGCTCAGATTATTCCAGCACCAACCCTGGCAGGATGCAAGTTAAACAGAAAGCAACACATTTAGTGACAGAACAGAAAGCAGCCGGCTGTTAAAATGGACTCAGAGAATGAAGACACAATAAGATTTGATTCAGTCAGACTTTCACAAGAACAAAGGTTTGTTCAGCCTGAACACAAATGTGGTCTGTAGTGTTTTTGTAGTCCCTGTTTATTCAGCGCCTCTTCCTCCTCACTACACACTGGATCAAAGCACAGCAGTTAAACCCAGAGGCCTCCAGTGGACCTGGTTCAGGCCTCTGAAACATCTGGACTCTGTGATCTTTGTCTTCCAGCGTTGACATTTGGAGCAGGTATAAACAGACGTCACGTGATCTAGTTTGTTTGAAGCGTACCGAGTCCTTCAGACGTTGATCTCAGAACTCAGCAGAAACTCCACTTCTTTAGTCTCTTTCCTCCAGGTTCTGGTTTTTCTCGTCTCTCTGTTCATTCCTCAAAGATAAAGCTGGATTTTTCACTTAAGATGAAACATTTCAGACTTTGCTTTCAGGCTGAACGAACCTCAACAGATTCAAAACCACATTCAGCAACAGAAAATACCAACAGATCAAAATTCATAACTATATACAGTTAACATATTTAAAATCTGGAGAAGACTATGTAAAGGAACCAAAGTCAAGGAAAATGAAATTACCTGTTTAAGTGAAACATCGTGTGACCCAGACTTTACTCCAAACATACATACACATACAAGTATGGATGTTTTCAACACATGGGAAGGTGAGGGCCCCACAAGATTTTACCCAACGTATAATGAAGAAATGTACTCTTCTTAAGAAGCAGCTGATAGATGGGCTCTCTAGTAATCACTTCTATCCATATATGAGAGAAAGAGTCGTTGGAGACCTCCACCCCTTCTGAGATACCTGACAAGACTCACCAAAACAGGACAAATCTACCAAATAAAACTGAAAACGTGTAACTACATTATACTATACAAAATTTAAAAACGGTAAAAGACTAGCAGGAAAAGTATCAATGATATGCACTATATTGCCAAAAGTTTTGGGTCACCTGCCTTTACATGTACATGAAGGTGAATGACATCCCATTCTTAATCCATAGGGTTTAATATAGAGCTGGCCCACTCTTTGCAGCTATAACAGTTTCAACTATTCTGGGAAGGCTGTCCACAAGATTTAGTAGTGTGTTAGTGGGAATTTTTGACCATTCTTCTAGAAGCAAATTTGTGAGATCAATCGACGAAGTTGGACGAACAGGTCACAGCTCTGTGCAGGCCAGTCAAGTTCTCCACACCAAACTCACTCATCCGTGTCTTTATGGGCATTGCTTTGTACACTGGTTCGCAATCATGTTGAAACAGGAAGGGGCCATCCCCAAAGTGTTGTTTCCACAAAGTTGGGAGCATGAAATTGTCCTAAATGTCTTGGGATGCTGAAGCACAAACAGTTCCTTTCACTGGAACTAAGGGGCCAATCTCACATAAGTCCCAAATCGTTTGGCAATATAGTGAATATTGACACAACAATGTATAAATGAAAGAAAATAAAAAACTAACTACAGATATAAAATAAAGATTCAATGAAAAATCCACAAAGGAGAAAAATAAGTATTTAGCATAGAAACAAATATTTCAGCCAGCATGGCGGTTCATTTTAGACCTCTGGGAACACATCTGTAATAAATCCTTAGAAACCGCCTCTTTGTTGGAGCTTTTGACCACATCCCATGGCCTTCTTAAGGAGTAATTAAACTCCCAAAACTCTTATTTCAGCTGACAGGGTTAGGATATTTTCCTGTGAACTATTAGAAATCTACATATTGTGCTACAAATAAGCAGAGTGACTGCCCTCTAGTGGTTGAAACATGGCTACTGCATTACAGCTACAAAGCCCTCCCTCGTCCCCATTTTGGTCTCTGCTGCTCCTGCCCACTTACATTCAGCTGATACAAAGGGTCAAACAAACTGTAAAACCAGTTCAAGTGAACAGTGTGGACAATACACATAAGCCTGGACCAATAGAGAGGTGAGGGCTCTTTACAGAAAGCTGGCATCAAGGAGGCGAGTGGAGACATCAGCAGAGACTGGAGACAACCAAAGATATGTGGCAGGTCATCAAACAACATCAAGCCACCTTGGACCCTCACCAGTTTGTTTTCAGAACCAACAGATCCACAGAGGATGCCATCTTAGTACCGATTAAAGAGTCTGACCTGCTGATTCAGATTTTCTTTATTTCTAACAACTATAATGGTCAGCATACACTAACAATTTTGGATTGGCGTTTAGAATTTCTTTTCACCTGTGTTTCCATTTCCACAGTAGCAGGTGCGCCGCGTATGGAGGAGGCTTGTTAATTACCAATCAAGACCAGCAGGTCGTCGTTTTTAACTTAATTAACGATTTTTCTGTGCGTTTTGCTGCCGATGTAAATTGCGAGCCTAGTTTCTTCTTCAATCACGGTGAAGAACTTACTCGCCGACATGTTTAAGCGTGTGTCTGGATGTGACAATACCTAGTTATAGTCTGTGCCGCTGTGCGCCGCCACATGTGTAACGTTCAGTGTGACCAGCAGTACATTTGACACAGCTCTGCTCCAGTCGCCATCATGGCCGGTCCAACAGAAAAACGGCCAATTCCAGTCCCAAGCAGATCGATCATTACATCCCTTTATAACAAAAAGCTACTGATTACAGCATTATATTTTTATATTCCCATTTCTCACCTGCCACCTGAATTGTGTTTCTCTTTATATAAATAAAGACATTTCCACCATTATGTCTCCAAAATGCAGGAAATTAAGAGAGTGTTCAAAATCTTCTGGTGGAGTACCGCCATACTACCCAATTATTTATTTCATCAATGAATATTTCTTCAAATTATTATTAGAATATCTTGTCAATATTGTGCATTGTCAGTTCTCCTGGGCTAAGTGTTTTATCTCCACCACTTTAACACCCTTTGGTGACGCCCTTGGGTAGGGTGTGTGCCAAAATGATGATTTCTTGAATTAAAGTCAATGACAATATAATCGTAACGCTATCATAAAGTGAGACTGTCACCTACTGCTGGTGATTCACTGTCAAACAGTGCATCATAAGCTATTTGACTTTTTTGTTTTTGCCATCATTGTTCTTTAATTCAGTCTCAACTTCTGTCAACTGTCCTAATGGCTGATGTTATTTTTTCTGCATGACGTTGGCTGATCCCAAGCTGCTGTGAAAAACACTTAAGAGTATTAGTTGTGTGCTCCATGACCAGGACACCGATTCACTTGAACTGGTACGCTTACCCACAACATTTACTGTATTGCTCAGCTTTATAGGGGTTTGGGGGAATTTTACAGTAGGTACACGTCTTTAAGAGGACTGCACGGATGGATTGGCTCTGACAAATTTGATGAAGTGTGAATGAGTTCGTGGCTTTTAAGGGAACTACTCACAGCAAAAGATTCCCCACACTGTTCACACCTGTATGGTTTCCCTGCAGTGTGAACACGTTGGTGGGTCTTTAACTTACTGTATGTAATAAAAGCTTTTCCACACTGTTCACACCAGTGCGATTTCTCTCCCGTGTGAATACGTCGGTGGATTTGTAAGTGATCAGATCTACTGAAAGACGCTCCACACTGTTCACAGCAGTACGGTCTGTCTCCAGTGTGAACACGTCGGTGGGTTTTTAATTCATCTGATCTACTGAAAGCTTTCCCACAATGTTCACACTTGTGCGGTTTCTCTCCAGTGTGAACGCGTCTGTGTTTTGACATTTGACTTGATGTACTGAAATCTTTCCCGCACAGATCACACTTGTACGGTTTCTCTCCGGTGTGAACACGTCCGTGGATTTTCAGGTTCTCCGAGGTGGTGAAAGTGCTCCCACAAAGATCACACCTGTGCGGTTTCTCTCCAGTGTGAACATGTCGGTGGACATCCAACCTAGCAAATGTGGCGAACGTTTTCCCACACAGATCACACCTGTATGGTTTCTCTCCAGTGTGAACACGTCGGTGGTTAACCAACCTATCAGCTCTAGCAAATGTTTTCCCACACTGCTCACAGGTGTGTAGGTTCTTGCCAGTGTGATGTCTCAGATGAATACTTAAATATTCAGATTTTGCGAAGGATTTGTCACAGAATGGACAGCTGTGACGTCCGAGTCCATCTCTTTTTCTCCGCTTCTGTAGCAAAAGAGAGACACAGAGAGAAAGACAGTAGTTAGATGTCATGGTGAAGCTCTTGTTACCAACTTGGGGTTTTAGTTTTGAAAATCAAAAAAACAAAAACAGTACTTTTTCACCCACAATTCTGTTCACAGCAACAGCTGTGTAAAGAAGGATTGTTGACGACAGGGCTGGACATTTTGACCTAAAATCAGAATCACGATTTATTGAATATTTTACCTCAATGAACAATTATTTTGGTTTGGGTATCTTTTTTTTGCCCTCGTGTGTGTCGCATGTAGTAAGTGGGCAAGCAAATTTGGGAAAGTGAGTGGCAGAACGTGACGGTGAAAGTGAGCAGTAAATGTACAGTGTGGGTCACAGTGTGTCCGTTGATAAAAGTGTCTGTTGTTTTCCCAACTGCTGGAAAGTAACGGCTGTTAGCGCTAGCTAGCTAATATCACCCTGTCCTTCAGACTCCAGTCTGGAAGCTGAGCAGGGATCTCATTTATAAAACTGTGCGTAGAATCCTCAATAAAAGTGTACATGCGCCCAAAAGCCAAATATGGCGTCCACCAAAAAGTTACAAAACCGTGCGTATGCACACTTGTAAGCAGTGCTCCCTCTATAAATCACAACTAACTTGAAGTGTTGCGCATGTGAGCGACCTCCTTGTGCGACACCTTAAACGGCCATAGTTGCCTGTAAATGTTCAGTGAAACACCCCTCATTAATATTAACACGTACTAACTGCATGAAGAAAAAGAGGCAAATTCTGACAGAAAAGCTACAAAACAAAATTTAACTCAACGTTCCTTTTGGTGAAGCTGAAGCATTTTGTTTGGTGGGTAAAAAAAAATGCGCAACGCTTGTGCAACGGAGGAAATGGGGCACCAGAGTTTGTAGGAATGTAGAAGCAGATCTGTGTGAAAACTGTGTTACAAAACAGACAGTTAAAGTTAAGATCACAGTGTTAAAAAGTGTGTAGCACAGTAAGACGGTGCCGAAAGGTCAGAAAATGATGAGAGAAGAGAGAGACAGAAATATCTGTGACTTTCCCAGATCCAGGTGCAGCAGGAAAGAGAGCCAAGAGATTGTTAACGCTCAGAAACAGGGCTATAAAAGGAGGTTGTTACATGGCTTCAAAAAAAGTAAACCGAAAGCATTCCAGTTGTGTTTAAACATTTATTTAGGCTACACAAACAGCCCACAGCATTTCACTTTAAGCTCACACACTTAACAAGGCTGCCGATGAGTTAAGAGATGTGACAGGATAACATAACCGAAATGGTAAGATTACATCTGTTAGACTGAATTTCAGTTCTGAAACTCTTGCTCCAGTCTAGGTTGCTAAGCTGGTTCAGGAACATGTACAGCTGGACTGAAGCCTCGTTTACCGGCTTGTCAAGACCCGCCCTACTCTGCTTCTGATTGGCTAGTAGTCCTTACATAGGCACTGCATGTGCAACTCCCAACAAAGCTCATTTAAGCCGCATTTTCACCAAAAGTACTCTTATCAAGGAACTAAAAGGTTCCTTCAGCCCCCTGTTGTGTGCGTTTCCACCGTGCTCTAAAGACCTGCGACGATTAGGCAAATTAACCAGCTGACGCCATAGAAAGAGATGCACAGGCATCATTAATTTTAACCACTATCCATGAGCAAAATGTATAAATTAACAGCAGATTTGACTGGAATATAATAAAAACTAAAGGCTATGCTTGACCATTAAAGCAGCTTTTTTCTGTGGGAGTAAAATGAAGACACATGATAAAGTTCGTTACAAATTTAATAACAAATTGGATGAAGCCATCACGTTCACAAAATAACTCCAGCTTGTTTTTAAAGAGGAGATCGACCTGGTAAAAAATTTGACAACAGTTTGACAATTTGAAAACTTAAAACTTAATACCCAGGGGTGCAACTAATCGACGTAGTCGACGAAAATCGATTATTAAATTTGTTACACAACATCAGAGCTGCAGTAACACCTTCACAACCCAAAACCTCCAGAGAGTGGGAGCACTTCACTCTTCAGTCAGCAAAAAGGTTGTTAACTGCAGCGTCTGCAAAGCTGAGCTCTCCTGGAAACACCGGAGCGTCTGAAGAGGAGGCGCGTAACGTTGTTGCTGTGTGGATGATGAAGACTCATCTCGGTGAGCTAGTTAGCGAGCTAGCTTCCCATTAAAGCCGTGTTACTTCACGCTATGAGCTGTAACGTTTTCTCTACCCTCGACAATTT
>NW_025744098.1:6877-12045 GCF_021292245.1 Micropterus dolomieu
TGTTACATGGCTTCAAAAAAAGTAAACCGAAAGCATTCCAGTTGTGTTTAAACATTTATTTAGGCTACACAAACAGCCCACAGCATTTCACTTTAAGCCCACGTACTAAACAAGGCTGCCGATGAGTTAAGAGATGTGACAGGATAACATAACCGAAATGGTAAGATTACATCTGTTAGACTGAATTTCAGTTCTGAAACTCTTGCTCCAGTCTAGGTTGCTAAGCTGGTTCAGGAACATGTACAGCTGGACTGAAGCCTCGTTTACCGGCTTGTCAAGACCCGCCCTACTCTGCTTCTGATTGGCTAGTAGTCCTTGCATGTGCAACTCCCAACAAAGCTCATTTAAGCCGCATTTTCACCAAAAGTACTCTTATCAAGGAACTAAAAGGTTCCTTCAGCCCGCTGTTGTGTGCGTTTCCACCGTGCTCTAAAGACCTGCGACGATTAGGCAAATTAACCAGCTGACGCCATAGAAAGAGATGCACAGGCATCATTAATTTTAACCACTATCCATGAGCAAAATGTATAAATTAACAGCAGATTTGACTGGAATATAATAAAAACTAAAGGCTATGCTTGACCATTAAAGCAGCTTTTTTCTGTGGGAGTAAAATGAAGACACATGATAAAGTTCGTTACAAATTTAATAACAAATTGGATGAAGCCATCACGTTCACAAAATAACTCCAGCACAGAGAAAGCAACACAAAAATACTATCACGATAGTTTGGAAGGTTATTAAAACATTTCCAGCTGAGATGTTTAACGAGCTTTATTACCTCTTGTAATCAGCTGTTCCGCTTGTTTTTAAAGAGGAGACCGACCTGGTAAAAAATTTGACAACAGTTTGACAATTTGAAAACTTAAAACTTAATACCCAGGGGTGCAACTAATCGACGTAGTCGACGAAAATCGATTATTAAATTTGTTACACAACATCAGAGCTGCAGTAACACCTTCACAACCCAAAACCTCCAGAGAGTGGGAGCACTTCACTCTTCAGTCAGCAAAAAGGTTGTTAACTGCAGCGTCTGCAAAGCTGAGCTCTCCTGGAAACACCGGAGCGTCTGAAGAGGAGGCGCGTAACGTTGTTGCTGTGTGGATGATGAAGACTCATCTCGGTGAGCTAGTTAGCGAGCTAGCTTCCCATTAAAGCCGTGTTACTTCACGCTATGAGCTGTAACGTTTTCTCTACCCTCGACAATTTGATTGTTAATGGCGTTGAGAGAACTACATTTATGACACAGCGGCCGCGTTCACATTCCAGATGTGCCCTGACTTTACAATCATAAACGATGCATCGCTCATGGCGACGTTCCCAGCTGAAGAACGTGTTGCTGCAGAGTGCGCAAGATTAGCAACACTGGACAATTTCATACTTTCTAAAGAAGAGAAAACAGTTCTCCTGTCAATGCGTGAGGCGGCGGCTAATTCGCCCCAAACTCCCTTAAAACAAAAATTACAGTGTTTTGAGAGTTAGGGGGGAAATATATAAATGTGAAACGCTGTCTACTACAAAATCGTTATTGACCCCCCTGTAAATTCGGCAAATGTAATGCATGACGTTATTACTTTTTTTGTAGTGTCAGTTTGTCCCGGCGTGTTGCAGTACTGCCGTGTAAACTGCTCCGTCACTAAACAGCAGATCAGGACTAGATTCAGTGGAACTTTCTGTTACTGCAGCAGAAACTTTCATTAAAAGATGTAGGCAACTTTTGAAAGCAGTATTTCTTTTATTGTAGTGACTGTTTATAGCACATGCCTGAAACAACCTCAAGTTTAATTTAAAAGCTGATAGCTAAATAAGACGCATTCTGTAACTTTGCCATTCATAATCCGAATAGTCGATTATTCGTTTCAATAACTGATATATCAAAAAAGTTGTAGCAGCCCTAACACCCAGTATTTAGCGTAACTCCATCAGCTGTAAACACTAGAGCCCGACCGAGTTATCATTTTGCAGATATTATCGGTTGATATAAGTACAGCCCGACCGATATATCAGCCAGCCGATATCTGTCGATATGAGCTAATTCTATTTAATCAGCATCGGCTGTTTCTAATGGCAGATATGACTACTAAGAAACAGACTCACCACTTTAATAATAATAAAAACAGCCCTCATCACTTCTCTCCTGAAAACATTCACGACTTTCTAACCTTCCCGTTTTTCACTGCCCTCTCCAAGCTTCCTCCAGGCTCACAGCAGCATGTTCAATGTTACGGGAACGTTAGTTGAGAGTTGGAGGCTCCGCAGCTGACAGACGTGATTGTAGATTTATTTCTGAAACATTGTGGCAGTTCTAGCTAACGGTCATCTCGTTTGTCCCTAGATCATCACTTCTAAATATTCTCTAAAATCACGTAACGTTACAGCAGCTAGCGCTGGCCATTGCTGAATTAGCCACAAAGCTAACGCTGTGTTTATCAGTGCGGCAGCGCTAAAATTGAGACGTTAAAATACGTAAACCTATTCTAAGTATATCTGCGAGCAGTTGGTTTGTAGTTTTAGTCGGTGTGTAGGAAATGATTGAACCAGAGCAGACATGTAAATAAACGTGAGCCGAACAAGAATCTAACACTGCTTCCTGCCAGACAAAGTTGCAGGTCCTCGTTTGTTCAACAGCAGGTCATTGTATCGTAGGCGGCATGATGTAGACAGAAGGGTGGTTGTGAAATGGTTACTCGTGGCTTTGGTTAGAATTAGAGTGTTGAGTAAAAGGATGAACTAGATGTGAATAAGCTACATTGAAGTTATGGCAGATTATATGTAAAGTAAAATACACATGCTACATGCTCTCTCACTTTCTCTGTTTACAGAAAAAGTTGCACCTTCCAGCAGCAAATAATTATTGATGTGCAATTGCTAACATGTTAAGTTGTTGAGACTAGTCTATTTTATTAACATAATCCATTTCGGGAACAGGTTTTATAGCCCACATACAGCACAGCTTTCAATGTCGGCCTGTTCTAGGTGTAGTTTGTACAGGAAAGGGGTCTACTATCCAAATCATTGTCAAAATCTTATAATATCTGCTCATAAATCGGCTCTTTTTCACTATAGTATCGGCATCGGCCCCCCAAAACCAAAAAAGGTGAAGAGCTGATTGGCTGCAGAAACTCTGGGCACCTCGGCCAAATGCACTGTAGAGTTTTTGTTCTCAATCTTGGGGAGCTGCTGCTAAATAGTTATGCTGAACTTCCCTGGTCCCTGGTCCAAAAAGGCATAGGTCTCCACTGACCTTTGCCCTTTCATTGATTTAACTTTCACTGGTAAAATAGCTCGCATTGTCTATTCCATATTTATACATTTATTTATGTCGACTGTATGTTTGTCTACGTTTAGCACCTTATCACCAAAGCAAATTCCTCGTTGCTCGTGCGTGTAAAACAATACTTGGTAATAAAGCTCCTTCTGATTCTGCAAGTTATATAAGAATATTAAAAAGAATAGAGAAAAATAATACAACCATTTGCAGAGAAAGAACAATGTTGCAGATATTTACATGTGCATTGTTCAGGGTTTGCGTTGTGCAGACGTACAACCTACTCTCACACCAGTAGTGAGCACAGACAATGCTACATCGTATATAGCCTACACCACTCCAAGCTGATGATAGTTTCTAAACCCCTGCTTCCAACTTCTGTGTGTGTTTGTTAAATGAGTGACTGAAATGAGACATGAGCGACGGTATGAAGGTATTTCTGTGTCTTTTTGATGCAAGCAAAAAAAAAATGTTTTCAGGGCATATTTATCTCCAAAATATTAAGTTAAATTTAAGTTTGTAAGTAAAAATAAACAGGCCTTTTTTTGTGTCACAAAAAGTTTTAATTACTAATTTGTCCTTATTGATCGCAAGTTAAAACGTTTTCCTTGCGAGTCAGAAAGTTTTGCAGGTTAAACCGTTTTGCAAGTGAGAGAGTTTTGCAAGTTGAAAAGTTTTGCAAGTCAAAAAAAGGTCTAAATAAGAGATTCTATTGGTGGTTTGACTGACCAATCATGGGTGTATTGCTCATTTCAATAGAAATGCTTTTTAAATGTAGTATGGCAGGATTTAATGAATATTTATATTTACTGTTGGCAAGGTCACAGAGTCTGTCTCCTTTTTTAGAATGACATGTATAACAGTTAGCTAGCGTTAGCTGTCTTGGCATAAACTTGACTGGCAGACAGACATGACGAGCTAGGCTAATCTTATCTTAATCTGAGCGTCAAACGCCTCAGCCTGTTTCCCTTATGTAAGGAAGAACACATGTGAACAGACCGTGGCACAAATCAGACAGACGACATCAACATTTGGACGGTTTACTGACGTTTTGAACTCCATGATGGCGCTCAAAGTCCTCGCTGTGAACTAATCTGCAGGTGGGAGAGGTCCCTGTGAATCATCGAGCAGCTAACGATGTAGCCTGCAAACTACATCCAGAAGCATTTATCTCCATGACGATACATTACGGAGATAAACAAAGTTATCTGAACGTGTTTCCTGGTTTGCAGTCAGCGGATCCTGAAGCCTGCGACACATCTGGGACTGTCACCAGTTAATTCAGCCGCCAGTTAAACTGCCACACGGAACAGGAAGTTAACGTTAGCTTTGTCAAGCTAGCTAGCATGCTAACACCCAGGCAGCAGGCTACATGCTAACATGCTACAAGAGACCTCCTGCTCCTCCTCCTCCTCCTCCTCCTCCTCTCCGGGTCCGACCGTCACATTAAGTGTGGGTTCTGTAGAGATACGGGGTTCTGATGGCTCCACTGTTGAATCCTGCTACATTACATCTTGTTTACAGTCAATATGAAGCTACGTGTCGGAACCAGGCCGAGCTAACGCCACGTTAGCTTCTTGTTAGCTGCTAGCTGTGTTCATGAACACTGACCTGAACATCGGTGCTATCAGAGCTCGAGCCTGCTGTTTGTCCTCCGGGGACGTTGTTGCTCCGGGGCTCCGGGTCCTGGTTGTCCTCCTCCATCCCGCTCTCGGTCCTGGTCTCTGAGATCCAGCAGGTCTCCTCTGGGACTGTCGGAGCTCTTCGGATCAAGTCCTGCCCGCGAGACGTGACAGAAGTTAAAGGAAGTTGAAAACGTAACGGCCTTATTCTCGGTCTACGTAAATCCTCCAGCTGCGGCTAGATTAGAATATTTCTGGTTCAACTATTAATTAATAAG
>NW_025744098.1:12065-17199 GCF_021292245.1 Micropterus dolomieu
CGCATTCCTTGTGTCAAGCCACTCTTGAACAAGACACAGCGTCAGAAGCGTCTCGCCTGGGCTAAAGACAAAAAGGACTGGACTGCTGCTGAGTGGTCCAAAGTTATGTTCTCTGATTAAAGTAAATTTTGCATTTCCTTTGGAAATCAAGGTCCCAGAGTCTGGAGGAAGAGAGGAGAGGCACAGAATCCACGTTGCTTGAAGTCCAGTGGAAAGTTTCCACAGTCAGTGATGGTTTGGGGTGCCATGTCATCTGCTGGTGTTGGTCCACTGTGTTTTCTGAGGTCAAAGGTCAACGCAGCCGTCTACCAGGAAGTTTTAGAGCACTTCATGCTTCCTGCTGCTGAACAACTTTATGAAATAAATCAACTTTTTGATGATATTCTAATTATATGACCAGCACCTGTATTTCCAGGAGAAACACCTAAAACCAAAGTGAGTCAGAAATAACTCCTCAACCCTTAAGCTGTGTTCACACTGAAAGCGAATCCAGCATTTTGGGCGGCTTGATTAGATAGAAAGTCAATGCAAAGATACAAATTCCCTCGGGGTGGTGCGGCAGAGGCGTTTGTCCCAACATTCGCCGGTTCGCTCGAGTTCAAATTTCTCAACTTCAGCTACAAATTTGTTTGACGCAATGTTGCGAAAGCAAAGCGAGTTTTTCCAAACGTCACAGACGGATCCAGAGCATGGTTTGGACCAGGGAGAGCGGGGGGAGTGACGCCGCTGACCGACGGAGAGCTGCTAAAGTACGGGGGTAGTAAAGTACGCTGCAGCTCCTGGACCAGCGGTGTCTCCCCTTTCTGAGAGTCTCATGTACCCACACGGATCTCAGTTTCCCCGTCTCCTGCGTGTTTGTAACCTCACACACTCAGAACAGTGTCAGAGCAGGCGCTCTGTTTTTTAGCAACAAAAGACTCAGACCTGTGAGTTGTGATCAGGTTTCTGATAATATGAAAGTTATTAATTAGCGGCAAACCAAAGATTACAGATCGCTGGCGCTGTAATCTTTGATTAGACATAAACATCAAAAAAACGCAGCGCTTTGCTCTTTTCTAAATTCAACCAAAAGCCATTGCTGTGCGCCTCGCGTTTTCGAACCCGCAAAACGCTTTCTGTCTGATCGGGGCCTGAGGCCCCCCGGGGGGTCCCGACCACCAGGTTAAGAACCACTGATTTAGAAAATTTTTATCATTAAAACACCTAATTTCCTGCATTCACGAGACATTTTCTGCACTAATTTATTTTCAATTAATTGTCTTTATTTAAAAAATGTGAAACAGAAAATTCAGGTCACAATTCAAACAGAATATAATGCAATGATCAGCAGCTTGTTTTCTAGCTTAAGTTACTTTTTTTGGACATTTGTTGTGAGAATAAGATAATTTTGAAGAAAAGGACACTGGAAGCAACTGGTTCTGGTTCTTGGGGCGCCTTCACAGAAAGCTGTTTGACTGCCTGAAAAATATAGAAGCCATATAGTAACATGATTTGCCTGCGCTCTAACTCTGATTGCCTGCGACTGATGATCATTGCCTGCAAAAGCACAAAGTTAAAGTGAGAAAGCTGTTTTTGTTTGATATACTGTTTTATATTTGAATGTGTCTCTGCAGTCTCTTGTGCCCTGACCTTTGCTCGGCCTCCGGAGGCCTATGGTTGTGCATGATCAGATTTCAGATTAGACCATGTCCAGTAAAGAGGAAGTGAAAGTCCGATCTTGCTGGAAATCCATTTAAATAAAACGGGTCTCCCTGACAACTGATGTGTGTATCATCGTGCACATGAGGGGAGGCGTGAAAAGGTGTGAATATAATCAGAGGGTCAAGAGTTTTCATCTATATTATTTGAGTTTATAATATTCCTAATTTTAAAACTTTTTTGCTAAAACATTTTATATGTATCCCCTGATGATGTCTAAATAATTTTCTGCTTTTCTAATAATAACGGAGAGGAGGAGAAGCTGTGTGTCCGAGTACTGTAAAAACAACATAAACCTAAACTGAACGTGACAGAAGTTAAAGGAAGTTGAAAACGTTACAGAAGGGAAACAGCGGCAGGTCTGAGCTACTGTAGCGTTAGCTGGCTGCATCTCTGTAGGCTAATGTTAGCAAACAAATCGCTCCACTTTTCAACGTTATATCATTTCTTGCAGGCTGAATCGACAGTGGTACACAGGACAGGAACATGGGGCGCGTTAACATATTTAGCGGCCAAAATAATAAATGGCCTTTTTTGTCACATAAGTAAGGAAGTTAGCTTTAGCTTTGTCCAGCTAGCTAGCATGCTAACACCCAGGCAGCAGGCTACATGCTAGAGACGTCCTCCTCCTCCTCCTCCTCCTCCTCCTGCTCCTCCTCCTGCTCCTCTCCGGGTCCGACCGTCACATTAAGTGTGGGTTCTGTAGAGATACGGGGTTCTGATGGCTCCACTGTTGAATCCTGCTACATTACATCTTGTTTACAGTCAATATGAAGCTACGTGTCGGAACCAGGCCGAGCTAACGCCACGTTAGCTTCTTGTTAGCTGCTAGCTGTGTTCATGAACACTGACCTGAACATCGGTGCTATCAGAGCTCGAGCCTGCTGTTTGTCCTCCGGGGACGTTGTTGCTCCGGGGCTCCGGGTCCTGGTTGTCCTCCTCCATCCCGCTCTCGGTCCTGGTCTCTGAGATCCAGCAGGTCTCCTCTGGGACTGTCGGAGCTCTTCGGATCAAGTCCTGCGGCCCGCGAGACGCGACGGAAGTTAAAGGAAGTTGAAAACGTAACGGCCTTATTCTCGGTCTACGTAAATCCTCCAGCTGCGGCTAGATTAGAATATTTCTGGTTCAACTATTAATTAATAAGAGACATTATCTTTTAACTTTTAATGACAATATAATATTTTAACCTCTTTATCTTTTATGGGAAATGCATATGGTCTAAAAACAAACCACAAATTCAACGTTTCAAAATAAAAATCAGACATTTTTTGGAAATATTATATGGTCTAAAGAAAGGTTAAGTTAAAAGATAATAATGTTTTTCTTTAATGCCTTTATTGCTTGTTACGTGATACCACCATGTCAAGATCAAGTTTATTGTACCCTGAAGGAAATTTGTCTTGGGCATCAGTGCCACAGAAGGCCGCAGTACAAACACATATGGACTTCACAACCGCACACGACATACAGTCCATACTATACAAATACAATGCATTGCACAAGTATCTGAGACACTACCCCTATCAGTAGCTGATGACTGAAGTAATAAAATTAAATAAAAAATAATAATATTGAAACCACTAATGATTCTGTTCAAATTGCACTTGAGCTCATATAACTAAATACATCAACTTATCATGTATATAGTTGTCGTGCTTATTTATCTTGTAAGTAAATAAATAAATATATTAAGGGTCTATACTTAAATGGTGATATTTATGAACATCAAAATGTATGTTTTATGTGTTTTATAAGGTGAAAAACCTGCAAAGTTGACATCATGTGATCATTAAAGTTTCAAATACGTGCATTTAACACAGGCTTACTAAAACTTGAAAACAATTTTTAGTGTCACATTTGCCTATGTAGTTTAATAATAACTAATTAGTAACTGAAATATGTCTCTGCAATATCATTTGAGATTTAAGTTTGTCAGTGTAATTAATGCTAAACAATATTGTGCACAGTCATCCGTCTACGCCGCTAACTGACGTACTGGCCTGGTGTGGGAACACATTTTGACAAATAAACGCCTGGTCTTGTTTTTATAGAAGTTCTCTGGATGTGTAAAACCTCTTAAACCCTGCGGGGTCGCCCGCTTTAGCTGCTTAGATCGTTAAAACAAATATTCATGTTTAAATGTATGATCAATTTATCAATATGGCCATGCTGAACATCGTTGGATCGGTTAGATTCTCCACATTACCAATGTTAAGTTCACTTAACTGAAACAAAGCGACCCAAAGTCTAACTCTTCTTGATTTAGCGGTGTAACCTGCATGGCTACATTATATTCCTTTAGTCTGTAAAGGGTCCAACGATCAAAAGAATCAAAACAGCTTTTCATAAGAATGTATCCAAGCTGTGAATCCTGTCATGTGAAGTCCATCGCTCTCTGTCTGCTAACTTCTGTCTCCTGCACCTCGTTGTTGTTTTCATTAGGTTGCTGTCTTCAAAATAAAAGCGCATAAGCCATCTGTCGGAGCTAGATCAAACGAATGATGTGTATTTTATATCATTTGATAATTTTTACATAATACATCTGTTTGAAATAAATAAACTGTTTGATAGTAGTTTCAGTTTTGTGCAAAAAGAATTGAAGTCCCATATGGACGCCTGTCCCAAATAAAGGCAGGGTCAATTCAGTGATTTTAGCACATAAAAGCCAGGGCTATTATTCAAAGTTTTACAGTATACCAAAACATTTTAGTATGGATTAAACAGATGGAACCAGATCCCGACATGCATGATGTATGTCGAAGAGTACCTTCACATTGTAAAGATGCATTGTAGACAAGTATCTTAATCTCTCCAATAATGACAGCAGAGAATAGAGAGTCTGACCCAGAGAAACAGAGAAGACATTTAATGCTAGAGAATAATTGTGGAGTCCAACAGAAAAGCCTTTCTCAGCCTTGAGCCACAGTGGAAACTCCTTTCTCACAGGAAAGCATGAGTGGGAATTATAACACCACATAAGATGAGCAAAGAACATAAAGGATTATTAAAAGTATATACAGTGAGGAAAATAAGTATTTGAACACCCTGCTATTTTGCAAGTTCTCCCACTTAGAAATCATGGAGGGGTCTGAAATTGTCATCGTAGGTGCATGTCCACTGTGAGAGACATAATCTAAAAAAAAAATATCCAGAAATCACAATGTATGATTTTTTAACTATTTATTTGTATGATACAGCTGCAAATAAGTATTTGAACACCTGTCTATCAGCTAGAATTCTGACTCTCAAAGACCTGTTAGTCTGCCTTCAAAATGTCCACCTCCACTCCATTTATTATCCTAAATTAGATGCACCTGTTTGAGGTCGTTAGCTGCATAAAGACACCTGTCCACCCCATACAATCAGTAAGAATCCAACTACTAACATGGCCAAGACCAAAGAGCTGTCCAAAGACACTAGAGACAAAATTGTACAC
>NW_025744100.1:0-14522 GCF_021292245.1 Micropterus dolomieu
CAATCCCCCTCGTAAACTTGGCTTTCTTTCTCCTGTCCTCTCTTCCCATCAGATTTCCTTTTTACCTTACCATATTTTTCCCTGTCCAATTCTTTAACCTCCTGTCCTCTTACTTAAACTTTAATTATGTAGTTCTTAATCACAGTTACACACTGAATAGGCTTCACGACAGCCACAGCGGGTTAAAACAACAGCTCTTAACCTTTGAGACCTTAGAGGACACACACAGATAAAACAGCTCCTCCCTTTTCTCCTGTCCCTGCACCCCTTGCCTCTCCTCAACAATAAATGAAACAGAAAATTGTCATTGACTACAAAATATCTACAGACATAGTAATCTATGGAACTCTGCTTAGCAAAAGTCCAATATCCCATTACTATTTCATTCCCTATTGCATGTGTCTATTCGTTTCTGTCTGTGTGCGACAGCAAAATCGGGGAAAAAATGATGGCGTGATAAGTCAGTGATTGGTTGACTTGGGGGTGCAGCCTTGGCAACGGAGGTTGTTGATGTATTCTTGCGTGTTAACATTCTGTGTGTGTCACCCTGCTGTCTACCTGCCCCACTTAGATCAGCCATCTGAGTGTGTGTTTGTGTGGGAGGAAGAGAGATTATGTTTGTTTCTGTCCCTGTTGTATTTGTTTATATATGTTTCACATATGGGGCTGGGTGGGTACAGTATTGTGCAGTGTAATGCAAAGAGAAAATTCCTATTCAAATGCTGGTCACAAATTACTGAATTGAAGACTGACTGAGAATAAGAAGGGAAGCCCCACAATAGGGAAAAAAAAGCGTATTTGGTTAAGATAAGGAAATAAGACGAAGAGAGCAGGGTTGCACGAGTTGGATAAAAGAAATAATCCCTGGGAGGAATATAAGAAGAAATCAGACTTCTAAAGGAACAGAATAATACAATTTTGACAACAAAAACTAGGTGACAAATGCTTCTTTTAATTTCAACTCTGCAACTACAGTAGTATCTCTGATGAGGAAGCTTAAAACAGCCACAACCATGCAGGGAAATGTTGACCTCCTTTTTTTCGCCAAAGGAACTAACCATGCTGTTTTTTTAATTCTCCCCTCCTTTTTTACCTCTCTCCCCATGACCCCCTTCACATTTCCTATTTGTACGTCTACTCTTATCATCTCATCTCTTCTTCTTCCAAACCCAAACACCCCACGGCATCCGCCTCCCCCTGCCTCGTCTGTCAGTTTGCAAAGTGGGGTTTTACCGCTCGCTGCTTGAGTCTTTGGCCTGCAGTAAATGTCCACCCCACAGTTTGGCCAGGCAGACAGGAGCCACTGCTTGCAGCTGTGAGGATGGATACTATAAGATTGACTCCGACCCTCCCAATATGGCCTGCACACGTAAGGATATAACACCTTTATATTTGTGCTTTCTTATCTATGATTATTCTTGGAAATTTTAAAAGTCGACTGTGTAACTTTTGCTCCTCAAGATGCTGTTATATGATATTACTGGATGCATTTGTTTTACGTCCTCTAACCCCTTGCCATCTCTCTCAGATCCTCCCTCTGCTCCACGTAATGCCATCTCCAATGTCAACGAGACCAGTGTCTTCCTGGAGTGGTCCGTTCCCATGGAAACAGGTGGCAGGAAGGATGTGCGCTACAACATCCTATGCAGACGGGTTTTGCCAGATGGAAGGGGCCTGGAAGAATGCGGCCCCAACGTACGCTTTTTGCCACGCCGTGTCGGCCTGTCAAACACCTCTGTGATGGTGGCCGACCTGCAGTCACACACTAACTACAGCTTCCTGCTGGAGGCTGTCAACGGGGTGTCAGAGCTGGCCAAAGACCACGCGAAGCAGTATGTGTCACTTAATGTGACAACCAATCAGGCAGGTATGTTGCGCCAGATCTGTCACAACTGTCAATACTTGCCTTTTTTTGACAATTACAGTCTCCCACTGAGTTTTCCAGTAAACACCAAAATTGGCCCATTTTTTCCTCCCAGTATTTAAACTTGTTCTGAATGTCCCAACAGATCTCATCACCATTTTGTCATGACTTTTTTATCTCCATTCTTATGGAGACTGCCAGAGGCCAACCTGTGTGTCGGATTCCTGGCATGAATATCTGGGTTTGAAAACAAAGACACCAGATGATGAAATTATCACACTATTTGTCCAGCAAGTCTGTCGATGTGTTAATTTTCCCTCGAGCACCATCCCTGTAGTGAATAAGAGAACATTGCACAGTGGCAAGCTTTTTTGTTTTTGCTTTTGCATCCAGATTTGTCATTTATCAAAAAGAAGCTTGCCCCCCCCCCTCAATTAGGCAGTACATTTCATCAACAAGATTTGCAGGAATTGGTGGCATAATGAAAGCTCTTGATTTGCGGGCTGTATGGGGTCTTGTGTGGTAGCAGGTGTTAGCCTGCATGTCTATCATCAATGATGAATCAGGCTGGGAAGTACTATTATTGATCAACTCTGACCAAAAAAGAAAACTTCAGTTGGTATTCTGTTTTGCACTTGTAGCTGTTGGGCATATTTTATTATCTGCGATACCAGAGCAGCTTAGAAACTATAAGTGTGAGTAAGGCACTAAACCAGTAGCACAGTGGCCACACATAAAAGACTACTCTCATATTGGACGATGAAAGAATCCAACTGCTCCCCATAGCTGTAAATATTGTAAGTTTTGTTGGCTTTCCTTTTAACATGGAGATTAAAATTCATATCTGCATTGGGAACCCACTTTTATGTTTACGGGAGGAATGTGCATGTGTAGTTTATTTTATTTGTTTGTAATGAAATGGGTAGCACACAGCGTAATGAAATGAGAAAAAAATAGGATGTTAATACTCTCCTTCCCAAGGCTTCCATCTGTAGGGGAGTTTTGAAGGAGCATGTTTGTTCCTCTTTGTTGAACAGATGGTTCATTGGCAGCCAAGTAATAGTAGGAAGTAGTAGTAGTAGCACAGATGCTGTGTGTGTGTGTGTGTGTGTGTGTGTGTGTGTGTGTGTGTGTGTGTGTGTGGGAAGAGAGAGAGAGGGCAAGCAAGAGATGCAGACAGTTGTCTGACAGTCAAGAGAATTGACGACCCTCGAACTGTGTTGTCACTGTGGCTGTCGGCAGACTGAGTGGATTACACCAGACTACAGAACTCACATTCAGTTTATTGGAGTTGTAGCTGGATTAAAGTTAGCCAGTCACAGGACCAAATGGAGATTAGGGATTACATTAGATTACACATGGCTTGTGGAGTCACAGACAGATAAAATGTGCTGCTCTTTGGCATGGATGTGGCACAAGCGTTTTATTTCTGTCGATATTAGAAAAATTTACACTCTTATATAATTAATCAAAACTTAATATTGGCTGCGCCTTTCAGACAGGTTAGTGCAGTTCAAAGGTGAGAAAGTAATCAGACCACCCACACAAATATAAAATACACAGGTGTAAGAATAAATTTGAATTAATAATAATAATAATAATCCTTATTTGTAGAGCACTTTTCAAAAACAAGTTACAAAGTGCTTTAACAAGTGTAAAGAATAATACAAAAAATCAGACCACCCACACAAATATAAAATACACAGGTGTAAGAATAAATTTGAATTAATAATAATAATAATAATAATAATCCTTATTTGTAGAGCACTTTTCAAAAACAAGTTACAAAGTGCTTTCACAAGTGTAAAGAATAATACAAAATAAAAAAAAGAAAAAAGAAAAGAGCATAGATAAGAGAATTAAAAACAATTCAAATAAAGAAGTGAAGTCAGGCTAAAGGCATGTTTGAATCTTACATTTAAATGGTAGGAATTTGCCAATAGGAATTTTAATTCCAAAATCATGTACATTTTATTGGAGAAAATAATTTCAAATAATTTAAATGCATTAATAAGTACAGAAACATTTACAGGACAGTGAAATGGAAACATTGGAAGATTGACAGATTTTGAACAGCTGTAACAATAGCGATGTTTAGCTGGTCCAAATATCTAGAACACAGTTTGCAGAACATCTGTGCAAACATGTGTGCTCACATGCAGATGTTTTAAAGTTTAAAGTGTTCAGATCAACTATTTACCATCTACCATATTTTGCCAAGTAAATGCAGTAACTATAGTTTACTGCTAAGGAATTACAGCTGCATCACTATAAATCTCTTACTTTTAGTATTACTCATCAGTTCAGTTAACAATAGTTTTACATATAATTGTAAACTTTATATGAATATTAAAATAATGTGATCATATTTATTTATTAGCAGGTAATTGCACTGACTAGTCAGTTCACCAAACTATCCCATCAACACCATGTGTCCTTCTAGGTCAATGGTTCCCAACTTGGGAGGTCGGACCTCTCCAATGGTCAAAAGATAAGTGTGATAATCCACAGGATAAGAAAGGAGAATGGCAAGGCAATAATCATATTATTATTAACACTTTAACTTAACTCTGATCCTGCCTCACCTCTGTCTCACACATGTAATTACCCAATGAGGTCTTTGATCGGCGTTGTAAACGTCTGTGTGTTTGTGTTGTGTTTGTCTTGTGCTTGTGGGGGACAGTGTGTTTTGACCGGGCTTCTGCTTGTCAGGGTAAAAAGGCAAAAACAAGAAACCAAGACAAAAGTACAGGGATACGGGGGAGACGGTGAAGCAGGCAGGCAGACAGAAACTGAGAGAAAGAGTCAGAGGATCTGCCGTTTGATGTGTGGGAAGTGTCACACTCGATAAGGGATCCGTGAAATAGGTGATTTCACAGTGTCCCTGTGAAGCCCTGCTGAATAATAAAGTGTTGTTACTCATGAGGAGGAGAGGTGAAAGGCAGGAGGGGAGGAGGGAGGAGAAGGACAATAGGATGGAGGTAGAGGGGACACGCTGTGAAAGAGAAGGTGAGATTGGAAGAAGCTGTAAAGAAAAGGACAAAAAAACAGTAAGGGGAGAAAAGAGTAAAGAAGGAAAGAGTAAAAAAGGAGACAGTGGTCTGCTTGTACACGTTCATAAAACACTCAGAGGTCTGGTGCAGCTTAACAATTTTAAAAATGCAAGTCATATTTTCTACTACTTTGATGTTGCCTTTCACACCAATACATATTTTTGATAAGGTAGCTAGCTAGCAACCACTACGTTGTAGAAATTAATTCTGACTACAGAACTATCCCTGCAGCCCAACAGCATTTCAAAGTGCCTCTATTTTATAAATGTATTTGAATAAAACTGTCAAGACGTGGGTGTCAGTAATCAATATACTGTTTATTCTACACAAAATTGTCGTTCATGAATCCAAATCAAAAAAATAAAGCTTTAAAATTGAATTGGCCATTAATTGTCAATAATCACAGAAAACCCAGTCTGTTGTTAGTTGAGCTTGATGATTATATACACATTAAATGAGTTTCTTTGGTAGCTCAGCTCTATTAAGTCTTTATTTCTGGCCATTCATTTTTCATGTTGTTCACAGTGTGGGAGCACTGCGTGGTAACTGCACACTAAATGCTCCCATATATTGTTTTTGCGGTTAATGGCTATTAATCACATGAATCGTGATACATTACCATGCTCTGCCCGTGTGTCTTACTTTTGTTTTATGCATAAATATAAAAGTAGTGGGGCTGCTGAAGTGTTTGCACTAAAACTAAAATGAATTGTACTTGGAGTAGGGGAGCATTAACTTTAACTAGTTTGCCGTCTCTTCCTTTATTTGGTGTTTGAATAGAAGGAAGTACCTAATAATACTAGTTGGTGAAAATAGCTTATATGTGACAGCTGCTGTTTTTAACATCTGCATAACCTGCTTTTACAGAGCTTTTAATAACACAAGCAAATCTGAAAAATAGTATGTAGGGTTTCTTTTCTTGTAAATTTGTGAGTTGTTTTTTTTTCCTTGTATATTTACCACTTTAATCTCAGAGAATATGTACAGTTGTTTCTCAAATATTGCCATCTTCCCCCTCCCCCCTTCATTTTTGTCCCTAATAAGCTGTCGTAATTGCACCCATGAATGTATTATTATTAAAAGTATTTTGAATGTTGTTTACCCCATAGATAACCAGGTTTATAACAACATCATGCAAAATGTTATGCTGGATTTTGCTTTTACATTGATGGTGGTTATCACACAATTTTGCACATTTATATGTATGATCTGTGGAAAAAGGGTTGATACCAAAAATTATTGAAAAGTTGGATAGTGCTAATTTGTATTTTAGGTCTTATTGGTGAATCTATATCCAAAAGAAAAGAAACAAACACTTTTAGATTAACATTTGGTCACCGTGTGTTCATTTTGAGTCTCCAAATGTCCCTTTACAAAATCTGCCTGGACCTTTTCATGGAAAAATTGTCATATTTTGTGCCATCTTCCTCAATTTTAACTCTAACTTTAAGTTCATTTTAACTTGAATCGAATTCAACCTCTGTTGAAGTACATAATGCCTTTTGTTACTTAACACACATCTAACATCTTTTACTTTTCACTTTATAAGAAGATTGCCCTTCGCTTGTTAGAGTTGTTTAGAATTCTGTAAAATGTATTTGGATGACTTCTGTGCCTTTTTATTAGTCAGACAACTGTAGAGAGATGACAGAAAATAAGGGAAGAGAGATGGGGAATAACATACAGCAATGTTCCCAAACCAAGCTGGATACGAGCTGGGAACGCCAGTACTTTTAATATTCTTTCTGCTCCAACTTTGAAGAATTCCTGAGTGACGGAAATGTATGTATTTAACCTGACAGGAATTTAATACATTGTATGACACATCAGGTCCAGGCTGCTAAATGACTGTCACTGTTACAATTGAATGAAAAAATTGAGCAGCATGAGATAGAGATAGAGATAGAGCAGGTAGGCAGCAGATTAATTTGCAAACAAAAAAGATGAGCGTTGGTACTTTACAACCTTAAGAAAGCCATCTCTTCTCTCTGTCTCGTACCTCTCTTTTCCTCTGGATCTCTCTCTTCTGTCATTCTCTGAGGCTAGTTAAAGGATAATAACACCAGATAGTTGAAGGTCTATATCGATTCTGGTGATGTTTCAGACAGATAGCGGTCTAAGAGGCTTATGTTCTGCACGGTGATAACGTTGCTTCTATCTGAGGCCAGAGTCGTTACACTGGAGGGCTGCACTTGTCCACTGAATAGCTTTCACAGCCTTTTCTAACCTGTCTTCATGAGATCACAGCTTCAGATCGATGGAAAAACAGAAAATAGCATCACAGGGGTAAATTGGAGTTTATGTTCATTTGTGTTCTGCCTTACTGTACTGTGGGCGCTCATTAGCAGATGTAACACGCACTGGAAGTGTTTAAACCAAGAAGTATGATTCCACTGTCTTCTCTGTTGCTAAAATGAAAGTGTTGCTGGGGCCCTGTCTACACTATGTCACCATGTCTCCACCTCTTTGTCGCTCTCTCATATTTTATCTCTCACTTTTTTCCATCCTTGTCAACCGACTCGCATGTCTTCTATCCCCTCCTCCTCTTTAGCACCCCTTCCCTCCTTCCATCACCTCCCAGTCTCTCTCTGCAGTGGCATTTTTTAGTTATGTCAGACTTGTTTGTTAAGTCACAGTCACTGAGTCGTGCCACTAAAAGGTGTCACATTGTGCCAAAAGGACTGTTGACTAAAATGTTGCTTTGGGTGTTATATATGGATTTTGTGCGCGCGTCTGTGCCGTATGGTATAAAGGGAAGGTTTGAGCTGAGCACGAACAGGAACATTATCTGAGGAAAGGAAGCTTCAAACTTGCACATATTGTAAACTGTAATGAACTAAAAGAATAGGCATGGGTTGCTAATAGTTTTACAGTTTTAATTGGTGATGTGGATAAGTTAATTAGTCAGTCAACCAATCAAAGCAATTCTGTATGTGATCTTTATCACTGTAAAGGGATTATATCTGGGCTTTAGTCTATGCATCTGACAAAACAAGCAATTTCAAGACATCAGGTTAGGCTCTGGGCATTTGTAATGATGTTTTTTGCACTATTTTCTGACATTTTATTTACTGGTTAAACAAGTTTATTTATATATCCCAAAATCCCAAGTTTGTACACCAGTGAGCTTTTAGATCTGCACACCCCTGTATGGCACCCTCTATTCAAAACGCTTGATTAAATATAGCATGGCAAACTGCATCCATTTTGGGGATTTTAACTTAGGTTTTGGTGTATTGTTACCCGTTAAGCTGCTGGGAAAAGAAGCCCTCTCTCTCATCATCGCATCCCAGCATTTATACCATTTAAGCATTGAGTGTGTGTGATTCAGTTTCTGGTTTCAGGCTTTTAAGATGTTGCAGATAACACTTCTGTGCGACCATCCACTCAGGATACTGTTTCTGTGTTTGTAGCGATGATTTATTCCCCGTGGAGTTCTGCTGAGGCTATTGAAACCTAAACGGTGTTTAGCATTTGCAGTAGAAGCACACACACACATACACTATCAGGATGTTGCCTAAGGGAGCATTTTGCCTGTTGAAAAGCTCTTTACGTGTCAGAGACTCTCCAACTGTCCCTTTGAGAGATGGGCCAACAGTTCACGTTACAACAGAATGGCTCGATGATTGATGCAAAACTCACACTCACTTTGGAACTTAGAGAATAAATCACATAACAAACTATAGTGGAAATGGAAACTTTGCAAAGAACCAAAAACAACATGAGCAACCAAAGGAAGTTTTCTGCTCTCATAATATTGCAATTTGAAGGGGGAAAGTTAAAAGGAATGCGGGTTGTTCTTCCAGGTTTTAATATGTGTAACCATACTACAGTAATTAAGAGAGTTCAAAAATAACTATGTACTAAATAAGTAAAATTTTTGTATCACTTGTAGACGTTCACGTTGTCACTACATTGGAACTGTTATAACTTGTGTGTGGTGTCCTTTTGCAGACTGCCAAACTTGGTACACCAAACGCTATTTGCCAGATGTGTAGAGTCAGAGTTGACTTCATGGGCTCCTCTGCCAACATCTACTGAATAGCAAGATATAAAGGGATAGTTTAATTAGTCACAGGTGCACCTCGTTGCCAGATTGCAAATGGTTTTTTTTTTTCAGAAGCAGAGCTTGCTTTGGAACCAGAAATAATCTCGGCAGTTGAGTTAAAGCTCAATGGACTGCGCCAAATAACCTCAGGGGAACTCTGGTAACTAACAAACTTGAATTCCAAAGAAGAATCTCTTTTTCTTTACCAGCATGATGGAAATAACACACCAGCAAAGGAAGATGTACTCTGTGTAAATTCTAACATGGAAATCCCCCTCTTTTCACCACCATGTTTGAAATCATGTTTGGCCTTTTTTGTGATCTCTGTGTCTTTGATGTTTCATCTTCAGTTTAATATTTCATAACATACAATAATCGCAGCAAGCATTACAATTAGCTCTGTGCATGTAAACAACAAAGGATGAGGTGTCATCAAAAGATGACTGCTTTATAGATGTTGATGGTTACCCAATGGATTTTTACAACTTTGGCACTATTTCTCTTGTGTTCAGTCACTGTCAGGATGTTATGTCAGTCATGTTAAATACCGCAATTAAAGGGATGCACTATGTTAAACTGCTGGATTTGTACTGCTCGATAAAATGAATCTGCTTAAAATTGTACAATGTCTTTACGGGGTGTGTGTGTGTGTGTGTGTGTGTGTGTGTGTGTGTGTGTGTGTGTGTGTGTGTGTGTGTGTGTGTGTGTGTGTGTGTGCGCACTCGCAGCACCCTCCCCAGTGAGTGTGGTGAGAAAAGGTCACACAGGGAAGAGCAGCATCAGCCTTTCTTGGGCAGAGCCTGACCGCCCTAACGGCATCATCCTGGAGTATGAGATCAAGTATTTTGAAAAGGTAAAAAAAAATTATGAATTGTCCTTATTTTTGCTTCTTATACATGAAAGCTGCGTGTCTCTGTCCACTGGCCTTGGCTGACTGTGGCCAGTACCTTTCTGGAACTCTTATAAAGATGTTTGTCACAGAGGTATTGATTTTTGCATGCACTTTTATGCATATTGGATATACAGTGTCCAGATTATAAGATTATGATTGGTCTCATGGGAATCTGTGTTAATTACCACATAGCGTTAAACCAAATCTTTTATTTTAAGGTCTGTTGTAAAGTTGACACTTATTGTCAACATTTTTTTTTTCATGTGGAGTGTTGGGTGAACATTTAGTCAATGTTCACCCAAATGCAAAATAATCATATACAAATGTTACAAAATTGGTGTGCTTGTATTTTGTTGTGCTCCATATATTTAATGTGTTACCTTTGCAGAAGGCCAGCGTAGTTCAAACTGGCATTCAGCAATACAGCTGAATAAACATTCAGTTTACATTTAAATAATTTTGTTTCTTTTTTTTTTTTACTGGTGGCCATTTTGATCAGGTCCTCTTGGAAAACCTTTACCTCAAAAAGACTCATTCATGTGACCGCGCTCTCGCTCTGTGGTTTTTTTTTTGTTTTTTTTTTAAGTTGGACTTTGGTAGAGACAGCTATTGGATGCTTCTATTCAGATCATTGTTCCTGTGCCCTTCCTCTTTTCTCTCTTTCATCCTCTGATGTCTTCTTTTCTGGGAAGGTCAGAATAAAGCTATACAGGAGAGCAGAGCAGGGTTTGTGGTCAGTGGTTAGCTAATGGCTTCTGGCTAATGGAGGGGGCATTTAGCTTTGTTTAAACCTGATGTGGTTACAGTTGGGGAAACTGATCCTCACACACATGCACTTACACACACTCCCACCCACACACATACTACAGGTAGCTAAGCCAAAAAATGTGTGTAGAAGAATAGGGAAAAGGGTGCAGGCAAGAAGACGTACATGTACGGAATCTGTCAGGATAATTACTGGAACAGCAAATCATGGCTATGAAAATGTATGTAAGGCACATGAATTATTTACAATTTTGTATTTTTCTTCTACAGGAGCAGGACTCCAGTTACACTATTATAAAATCCAAGGAGACTGAGATGGTGGTGGAAGGCCTGAAGCCCTCTTCAGCCTACATCTTCCAGGTCAAACATGGGTTCAAAAAATCTAAATTATCATTGATAAATAATGTGAGGACAAAAAGAAAATTAAAGCAGAATAAAATATGTTGGAATGGCAAAAGGCACTTTAGTGTAGTCTGAGATGAGAAGAGTTGAATAAGCAATTACAAAGAAGTTATTGGATCAAAGTAATTCATATGAATATACGTATATGAAAATATAATGTGATATATTTGCATGTGATGCATTACAGGTGAGAGCCAGGACCTCAGCAGGCTATGGCGCATTTAGCCGACGTTTTGAATTCCAGACCAGCCCTTACTGTGAGTACAGAGAGAGAGCATGACAGTGCAATAAATGTTCAACTTGTAGGTGACTCACACCTGCATGAAAAACAGATGCCAGGTGTGTTTGTGTGCGTGTCTAATCCCACCTCTTTTGCTCATCAGTAACTGCTACCAGTGAGCGTGCTCAGGCTTCGATAGTAGCTGTGGCCATCACGTTGGCTTTGGTCCTACTGGCTGTAGTCGCTGGATTCCTGCTCAGTGGACGGTAAAACAGAAATACACACCTTAAGAAACATGAGCACAACCAGGAAAGCATGTATATATTGCTCCTGTGGATGGGATATATGCATATTAACACATAATGTTATGTGGCATTGTACGTGTTGTGTATGATGTGTTTAGGGTGTCATTAAATGAAATACATCAGTATTCAGTAACAGAACTGGTAGAACACGTACTGTATAAAGGTAGGATGAGCAATCACATGTCTCGACATGAGTGTATGATGTGAATTTATGGAAGAGTTTGTAGTGACAACTCTTATCCTCTCATCTTTTGGAGTAAGAGATGGTATGGGATGATGACTTGACTGACATTACTCACCTTAAGGGAATAATGACAAGTGCATTTCACAAAAAGGACATTCGGACATAATTTGTTTAGAAACCGTTCTATCCATGAAATTCTTGAACAAGAGGTTGCTTAGATTTTATTTTAAGGTCAGTTATTATTGTTTTGGAAATCACAGCATTCATGTACATCTCTGTATATGTGGATGTATGTTAGCTTAGCCAGAGACCATCCCCATGTCCTCTTCTGACCCATTGCTGAGTAACAGACCCCGATATGTCTGTGTTGCTGAGCAGCATTATGGGATTAGATGCATGGCTTGAGGTTAGAGTTTTTGAATAGGTCAGGATTAAGGGTTGCTTTTTAGGATATAGCTTTAGAGGCTGATGCCAGTGGATTCTCCTCAAGGGTAGTGACACAACTTTCCTCTGTTACACGTACAAGTATTTAGCACTCCATACACAATATACTACGTTAATGTTGTGTCTGCGTGCCTCCGTGCTCATGTGACCTTCATTCAGCCTTGTCTTGTAATTGCTACAACCAATTTTCTGATATCATTTTCACATATACTCACACATACAACATGCACCAAAGCAAATTCTGTATCTAGCAACAGCATATAGTTGAGTGGATGTTAAGCCTCTTATTCTATATGATTTTTATGTCCATAAAAGTCTCTGAAACTATTTTATTTGTCTGTAAAAGTTCCTTCCTTAACCACATTTCCCTGTGAGATGTAGCTAATTAAGTTAATTACCCACTTTATATATCCAAACCCCTTCACTGCCCCATAATTAAAAAAAGCTGATGGCAGTTTTCCAAAACTCAAAAGTGTGAATTCAGATTCTAATGGTCTGTTCATCCACCCATCTCTCTATTCATGCATTTGTATTATTGATCTTTCTTCCTATCTATCCATGGATTCTTTTTTTCATCCATGCACTCATTTTGCAACATAGTGTAGTTATTTGACAGACTGATCAGATGAATGAACAGTGGGAGCAGTGGTGTTTTCAAAGATTAAAAAGCAAATCTGAAAGACACAGCGAGGATTTTGGTTTAGCCGAACAGGGATGAGGATCGCTCGGGTTTAGTGTGGGGGAGGAGAGATGGAGGAATGCCAAAATTTTCCAGAGATGGATTTGGGACACAAGCACCACAACCCCCTCTAACCACTGTATCCCCACCTCCCCTTCCCTGCTCCTGCGTGACCCTCCAGAGTACGCACACATGCACACAGACATCCAAACACCACACATATGCACTGATGCATGTATGCATGGGTTAACACACAAACGCAGACGCAGAAATGCAGGAAGTTGGAGGGCAGGCTGGGCATTGAGCATTTTCAAACCCCTTGACTCAACAGATCCGGCAAACTAAACACCCTCAGGCAGACACACATGTACAAAACACACACACACACAAGACTCCCCTCCCCCAGACAATCCAGCTGCCCATACCAAACGCCTCCAGCCAAGCCTGGCTGTTCTACAGAGAACCATGATGGGAAAGACTTGTGTTGTGTGTGTGTTGTCTGTGTTTTCATGCACTTTGGCTTTTTGTCTTCAAGAACGAAAAATTTGAAAAATTCCACTCAAAACAGTTTGTTCACACTTGGTTTTACAAATGCAGTAAAGTAAATGAATGCATTTACCTCACAAATATACTTATTTGAGTGTGTCTCTTTGCCCATTTGATCAATGTCATGTGTTTGCTTTTGTGTCTCTGTGTTTGCATATAGGATCAAATTTTAAAATCAATCTTCCCATTTAATCTGGGTTATCTGTGATCTCTGATTATCTCTGATGTGTCCTGTCTAAATGTTGACACACACACACACACACACACACACACACACACACACACACACACACACACACACACACACACACATACACAGTCACATCAAAACGCACTGCTCTCTCCTCTCCCAAATGTCAAAAGTCAGAGTTGATCTATTGGCAAGGGCTTTCATGGAAAATTATAATATTTGAAAACTGCAGACCTTTGCTAACGTCTTAAAGGCTGGTAGTTTTCAGCAATATTTTTTAAAAAGCTTGAAATGTACGTTAGCAGATCCTATGAGGAAATAAAATGTTTATCTTGCCCACTGCTGGCCAGGATAGATTTGTTTGGGCCATGTTGTGGTACCTTTTACTGTGGTCTCATCAGTTACTCTTTTTTCCTAGTGTAAATGTCGCTGTTTGCTCTTTGTTTAGATACACGGTACATAAAAGGAATGAGCACCTACAGTATTTTGTGCTACCTTGTATTAGAAATTGGAAATGTATCTAAATGATGCTACTGTAAATATACTATCTGAATATGAACTGCAGATATATTTACATTTAGTAACAAAGATGCCAGAACCACTTGTTCCCTTGTTTTTAACAGTGCTTATTAAATTAATTGAGTTATTTTCCATGAGATATTCCCATTGTTTAGTCTACCCCCTGTAAATCATCAGTACAGTGTAAATGTAAAGTTTTCTGCAATACCAAAAATTTGCTTTCACATAATACTGTGGCATGACAGATTCTGATGTTGTCTCCTTCCTCTCAGGCGGTGTGGCTACAGCAAAGCAAAGCAGGATCCTGAAGAGGAGAAGATGCACTTTCACAACGGTCACAGTAAGTTAAAATAGCACAAACTCATTCTGTGTATACCGTGTGTGTGTTTTTTTTTTTTTTGGGGGGGGGGG
>NW_025744100.1:14542-62412 GCF_021292245.1 Micropterus dolomieu
GGGGGGGGGGGTAAAGTTCATCCAAAGTTTACACTACATGTACAGAAGAGGGTTCAGACAGCGGTCACGTCTGTATGAGTTTGTTCATCATGTGTGTGTGTGTGTGTGTGTGTGTGTTACTTTTACCAGTACAGCTGACAGTGTTTTGTACTCTGAGCTATTCTTTGAATGACAAACCAGCTCCATGGCAGCTATGCTGGCAGAGGACACACAAAGCTATGATGATTTATAGGCTGTGACAACTTAATATATTTGGCTACATTTTTGGCATTGGATCCTGCTATCCATCTGTTGGCATCAGAGCCGACCGTGACGGGTACATCAGCTCCGTAGAAGTCAAGAGACAATACCACGGTGCCAGTATCTGTGGTTTACTGTCAAATTGATTCATAACGTGAAAGAAAATAAAATGAGTGTTAATTACGTATCATGCCCACAAAAGGTTCCCTAGATGCAGTATTAGTAAGTAGTTTTGGTAAGTAATCTCAGTCAAAGTGATGTTTTAAAATGTCGAATAATCATAAAGGACCATGGAGCATGTACTAAATCACATCTCCACAACTCTATTAAAAGCCAGAAATGAGGTTGATTAGCGGTAGGAAATATGTATTTATATCAAAATATTAAACATTTTGAAAGTTGACATGAAAAACCAAGCTATTACTTAACGTTAATGGAAAAAGCTGATGTAATCAATATTGCCATAAGTAATCCTGCTCCTTGATTTGCAACATTGCCTGCAATGGCCTCAAACAACCAGAAATGTTGAAGGGAAGCTACATTGTTGACAAGTTTCCATTGTCTCAGTAGATAAAATACCACGTCATATTGGCCGACTGAATATTAATGCTGACAGCATGATCAAATGATGCATTGTTATGTATGCATGCATTGTATTGTGGATACAAGCCTGAATACATGTTAATAACAGTAAATTACATCTAAATGGTAATGATGCCATGCATATGTGTCTACAGTAAAGTTCCCGGGGGTGCGTACCTACATTGACCCCCTCACCTATGAAGATCCCAACCAGGCAGTGCATGAATTTGCTCAGGAGATTGACGTCTCATTCATCTCCATAGAGAGGATCATTGGAGCCGGTGAGTCAACTCAGAGTGAGTGAGTGTGTGTGTTGGTGTGTGTGTTACAGAGCAGATTCCGACAGAATAATGTGTTACAGAATACATTATTGTTGTTGTTGTTCATTCTGAAGTGAACCTGTAGCATGCACCGGTAAAATACTCTAACCTCATGAAGGAGATTCATTTCAAATAATACTGTATTTAAATACACTCAATGTACAGTCGTAACAGTAATGAGTTTAGCCTAATTTTGTCATGTTGTATAGAATTTAACAATTTTCTCACTATCTCTATAATAGTGCGCCATATTTTGTTCAGCCTGCGTAAACCTGTCACATTCATAATTGGGCACCATTATTTGGACACACATTTACACACAGTCAATTACTCTAAACACTGGGCTAGAAAATGACAGTTCACACAGCTATAAATGGTGTTTGTTCTCTGCTGACAAACATGTTGATTTGCAACAATTGTAAGTCTCACGAGGTTTCTGGCTGTGCAGCAGTGAAATGGGCTTTTCAGTATAACACTGTGGTTTCTAGGTTCTTATCTGTTGTGATAATGAGCAATGAGTTGAGGGATGCTCGTCCAGTATTTATACAGGAGTCAAACATTTGGTTGGATGGATTGGTAGAGGTGTTGAATAATAGAAATGTGTCCTCTAGGAAATATTTGAAGTAATCGAAATCAGTATCACCTTCTAATATAATAGAATATGTGCTTGTGTGTGTTTGTGTTGTTCTATTGGAGTTCTTTGGAGTAATAAGTAGTTGCACCTAAATATTTCTTTTGGGGGGGTTTCTCTTTCTCCATAGCTTTACTTTTACATCCAAAAGTAGGTTAGGTTTGTTGTCTTGAAATCTATACCTGGGTTTAAATAAAGTAATTAATCAAGACAACAACACAACAGTATAAAGTGAACTTTTTTTATTTAGGTCACTATTAAAGGTTGGTTTCACCACTGAACAACTGCAGCTAAAGGTGGGCTGAAATGTTGAGGCCACAGTTAAACTCTTTCTCTTTGCCTCAGGGGAATTTGGAGAGGTGTGCAGCGGACCGCTGAGGCTGCCCGGGAAAAGAGAAATCCAGGTTGCCATTAAAACCTTGAAAGCAGGTTACACAGAGCAGCAGAGACGCGACTTCCTGTGGGAGGCGTCAATCATGGGCCAGTTTAACCACCCAAACATCATCCATCTGGAGGGCGTGGTCACAAAGAGTGAGTCATCACTTCATCAGTCATTTATCCAGCTCAGCTGTATGTTTTTCTGACTCGTACCATTGATTTCATTAAGTAGAACAGTAATAACAAAATTAAATGAAATTTTTCAGAAAACTCCAATATTGGCAATCTGAACAGCTGATGTGCCTGAAAAGCATCAAGTCAGTCAGGTTAATTATTTAAGGCTAAATTCTACTGTAATGCTGTTTTTGTCATGGACCATATATTACAGCCACATACAGCATTACTCTAACTCATTAGCTCGCCTATGTACACCATAAATATTACATCTTAATTTTCATATTCATATGTTATTATACGAGTGTTAAACAAGTCATATATTTTAGAACAAAATAATCAAAAGATATTACACTCCAAACATAGCATTTATTTAAACATGGGAACTGTTAACTATCTCAATATGGGTACTAGAAAATTAAAGCTGAGAAAGTACAGCTGCTGCTGCTTATGTACAATGTAGTCTGAGAGACATTGAGCTAACTCTTGACATAGCAGTACAGTTTAAACAGATGAAAACAGGACTTAGTCTGACAAAGTAGACCTTAGCCTGACAATATGAGACCTGGGAAGTCCATCAAAGAATATATCTTTCTGATTTGCCTGTGATATATATGAAAAACACTATTTTTTGCTAGTCAGTGTTGTGTTACAGATTTTGTAATATTCTATGTGTTTGTTTAAAATTTATATGTGAAGGATGGCTCAACATCTTTTCCTTCTTGTTTTTAATGTTTGTTTTAATATTTATGTTTTTGTTGTTATGTTCTCATATTTTGCTTCACAGGCAAACCAGTGATGATCATCACTGAATACATGGAGAATGGATCACTGGACACATTCCTCAAGGTAGGAAGAGGAGGGTAAGAGACGGGTCAGGGGGAATCTACGGAGACAGTGGATAAAGTTGAGAAGGATAATGGGGACTGAAAAGATGAAGGAGGATGTAATAGAAGAATCAATCAAAAGCAATTGTTTAAGCAGCATATTTGCAGTGTATTACAATGATATGGAGTCAGCTCTCAGACATAGATTAATGTTGGACTGTACTGAAGTACTGATGTACTGGCAATCGGGCAGGGGTTCAGAGTCATCACTTGCTGATATGCCAAATTGGAAGGACAATTATCATAGAGGTGGAAAAACATTTAATCGTCTGGAAAAGGAAAGTACATTTGAGAGCTGTTTATAATGGGGATACATCACTGTGGGCAAAGAGGATCAGGTGGGATGAAATGAGAATATATCCACCAAAGCTATCATCATTCCAATTCAATACCTCATCATTCTACACGTTCAAGCAGAAGTTAACAAGAGAAGAAGATGTGATGGTTACACTAACAACTTTCAAGTGGAAAGCAAAGTTATAGGTTGGTGTGGTTATTATTTCTCAACACTAAAAAATAAAAAATTTGGGAGAGCAACAAGAAATAAAACTGAATAATCAAACTTCTGAGCCTGTCTACATGGTACAAATATTAAACCTATACTCTGCTTATTTTGAAATGTTTACTAGCCCCAACTGTGGGACAGATTACTATGCCAGAAAATATGAAAGTCATCTGGCCACTCTGGGATGGAATCATGTCTGCACTGTCTAGACAATTTGGACTTACTGAGTGGACAAAGTAAACTATAATGAAGAGGCAGGCCTGCCAATTTCTGAATTAAGTGATCCCTCTCCAATGCACTTCAGTCTCTTTACTGCTTACAATGGCAAGATGCTCAGTTGGTGGGCAAGGCTAAATCCTGTATGACAAAAGGGTAAACTCCTGTAGCAGATGGCTAATAGAGAGATGAAATAAGGTCATACAATTGCAAGATGGTGAAGAACAGCAATTACAGAAATTTGGAAAGGTGAGGATAATGTGGGGCCACTTGGAGGTGTAGGTTTGCTTGAAAGGTCAGACTGGAAAAGACCTTTAACTGAACAAAATGGGAGGATGCTGTGAGACAAAAGACTGAGGACGGGTGTCAGAGATGTGCTACGGGGCTGTGGTCACTGGAAACTGCTGACGTGACTGTCCTGTGTGCCTTGGGGAGTAATCCTGGATGGGGGGAAAAAGGGGAGGCAGAGGAGCTGGGGGACCAGCAGGCGGAGCAGCACAGAAAAACCTGTGAAGTAATTACATGGATGGCTGGTGTACTGAGGCCGGTATAAATGACACGGCCATGGGAGAACGAGGGGCTTGACTGGCTCCTGGATTAAGTGTCACAGCAATGGACAATACACTATAAGGCTCATAACTCACGTACTTGGCTCAACATGTTCTTTCACATGTATGTACGATGTTCTGCTGTAGATGGATAGTTTACATTTGGATTGGAAGGAGCTTAAACTAACAGTGAGAGCTGTGTGGGAGAAAACTAAGAGGAACTTTACAGAAAGGGTTTTCCACCGCAGGGAAAGAGCATTGTTACTATAATTTACTGTTTTTGTCAATATTTTATGAAGTTTAAAACCTTCTCCTAAGAAGTCAGCCAAATTTTCCTTCTCTATGGTAGCTGTTTATATACTACACTACACTCCAATTTGGCACCAATTCTGGGAGGTTAATATTATGTTTTTATAAATTGACTGACTGTGTTGCCTATTTATTTATTTTTCCTTTATTTGCATATTGACTTGTTTGTGAGTGATGTGACTGGAATTAAAGGGGAACCACAGTTTTTACACATCAAAGTCTGTGTTCTGGTGTTGGGGAGTACTAATGTGAAAAAAGCTGTATAAAGCCTTTGCGTCTCCAGAGGGAGCCGTGGGAAGTTTGATAAATTGCCTCTCAAGTGATGTCACTTGAGTCAGCATCAGTTGGGGCTGAAGACTACAAGCCTAAAAAAGAAAAATATCTGGGGGTGTGGAGTTGTAGCCTGATCCTCATCTCATTAGCCGCTACTAGCATAACACACCCAGATCTCTGACCAAACTGTCAGTTGAGTTGCACTGTGGGCAATGTAGGCACCTGGTTTTGACAAAGAAGAATGTGTGGAATAAAAAAAACTTAAGCTATGTTCTGCATTAATTTTAAGTTCCCACAAGAGAAGGCCAGGGCTTGAAGTGAATGAGAAAGGGGCAATGACTTGCTCAAAGAAGACACGGCTCAGTTGGTGTCTGTGCCAGAGACTGACTTCATAAACATGTGGTAGGAATGACCTGAGGTACAAAGATGCACAGGTGATACCAAACGTGGATAGCAATGATTAGTTGGCTAACATCATTACCATGAGATGTAGGCAATTGTAATCATTACAGATAGATCATTTGAAATTTATATTCTTGAAGAGTGAAGGCACCTATAAAGCGGCACTTAACAGAATGCTTAGCTATCATTTTTCAATGCTGAGGTCTTACATGTCCCCTGTCTTTTCCCTTTCTGTGTTATATTGCAAATTGACCCAGTTTTGCAGGAGACACACCTCTAAAAACTACAGAAAAAGCATCAGCTTTGGACCATATTGTTTTTACTGCATTTTTCCAGTCAGTTTTTCAATGTCAAACCACTTGAGAACTCAGTAATCATTACAGAAATATATAATGCAGAATTATAATGCAGTGTAGACACTACGGAGAAGCACTGCATTGACTGTATGCTACATTACTGAAAGCGCATAGGGTATCCCAGGTTACTGTCAGGCAATTAACCAAATCATACGTCATTTTCTTTCAGTGGATTGGCAATATTTAATATATTTTATCTGGTTTTAAACATTTGTCTGTATGTAATATTATCCCCCCCCCCATTTTCTTCCACTGTCATCTGAACAATCGGTTCACTGTTCTCACACTGTATGTCATATTGTATACAGTAGTATACAGTGGTCAACTAAAGATACTGGAATCACATATCAATTAAAATGTCTTTTTCCTCTTCATCCCTTCTTTTCTTCTCAGAAAAATGATGGTCAGTTTACTGTGATCCAGCTGGTTGGTATGCTGCGTGGCATTGCGTCTGGCATGAGGTACACATAAGAAGTCCACACAAACACACAATGTGTTACTGAACACATCATTAGGGCACAGTGTTTAGGTTTTATACTCTCCTTTGTGTTGATAAATGCAGATACCTTTCCGACATGGGCTATGTCCACCGTGATCTTGCAGCTCGTAACATCCTGGTTAACAGTAACCTCGTGTGTAAAGTGTCTGATTTCGGCCTTTCCCGAGTCCTGGAAGATGACCCGGAGGCTGCGTACACCACACGGGTAAGAAGTTTAGAATTCTGGTCTCAATTTCCCACAGCACAAGCTGACGTCTTCAAATCACTTGTTTTGTCTGACCAACAGTCCAGAACCCATAGATATTTTGGACAATTTGGAACGATATAAAAGCAGCAAATCCTCCCAAATTGAAAGATGGAAATGGCAAATGTTTGGCAGTTTTGCCTAATGAACAACTTAAACAATTAATGCCGATCGACTAATTAGTTAAATTAAACTAATTGTTTGAGCACTAGAGTGAGAGCAGAAGAGGAAAGGTAAACTGGAGGGCACACTGTTGTGTCTTTGAGGACTTTTATATTTAATCCGATGGGTATCTGTGGTACACATATGTACGTGCATACACACACACAGACACAGACACACAGACACAGACGGCAGCAGCAGGTTTTAAATTGAGCTGTGTGTCCCCAGCTGAGTGGCATCCTGTCAGCCAGAGACGGGCTGCTTCCTTCAGAAGGAGAGCCAATTAGTATTCAGCCCAGTCTCCGCAACACTCAATTAGCACTGAGTCTTGCTGCTGTAGCGCCAAATATCCTGTCACTCACCTCTCACTGCCAGGCTACCTCTCTTTTTGCTCTCTCTCTCTCTGGCTCATCTTGCTGTCCTTCCCTGACAGAGCAGTGAGAATAACATAATTCACACCCTTCAAATAATCAGACCCTGAAATATCCCGCCGCTGTGTTCATCAATACTGCATCAACCTAATTTCACTACTCATCAGCTGAAAACACATTTTCCTTTGCAACTCAGCAGTCATCCTGTGAACTTTTCTATCTTTGCAATAAAAGCGCATTAATGAAGATGAGGGAAACAAGTAGAGGAATCTCCAGCCCCCCTACAGTTAGGACAGGGAATAAAAGAAAGTGAAACTTGGTATCATGAATGTGTTCCTAAATTGGTGTTCATTAGTGTAATTGTGGGTTGGACCACATGTGGCAGAAGGGTCTCAATTAAGTTCTGTCCATGGTTTCCATCTTTGTGTAACAAAATATGAAACTTTTGAATGAATTGTATGTATGTGTGAAAGTGTTTCAATGAGCTTTTGTCAATGTACACATATCAGGGTAATTCCATCAAACACCACAACAGATGGAAGGTTGACATTAGATTTTATAAGCCTAGTTTCCTTTAAATCCACAGAGGTATTTGCATTATCTGGTAAATGTTCTTGCATGTTGTGCAGGGCGGAAAGATTCCTATTCGGTGGACGGCTCCAGAGGCAATCGCGTACAGGAAGTTCACCTCAGCCAGCGATGTGTGGAGTTACGGGATTGTCATGTGGGAAGTGATGTCATACGGAGAGAGGCCATACTGGGAGATGTCCAATCAAGATGTAAGTTTTATGTGACATTGACAAGTTTGATTTGACATTGTTGTGGAAATCGTTTGTGGGCATGCAGTAATGATTTTTGTCAGTTTGAATTTATTCATCCCACAATTCAACCACCATTCATTTTTCACCATTTGGGTGGTGCATGCACAGAAAGCAGGTGTACAATGGCAATGAAATTTTCTAGCACAACTGAGAAAACAATCTCACCAGAAGGGCCATTTAGTAGCTGTCCTGGACCTTTCAGTCATCCCACATGATCTTTCTGAAGATTGCCTACTTGTCATGGAATTGTAATGTTCAGATTTATTTATTTATTCTCACTAATTAACAACATATATCTTGTTTGTTTAATCCGTACAAAAACCCGAAGTGTATAAACACTAACTCACCATTTTACGGGGAGTTATGTGCCAGACTGGCAGTAAATTCCTGGAGTCTGATTTGACTGGCAAGAACCAGAAAATAGTCCAGCACTTAACCCACCCTCCCCTATTTTTAAAGATTAAACAAACAAAATATAACATGTTAATTGCTGACTTTTAGCCAAGCTGGCTGTTTCCCCGTCTCCAGTCTTTATGCTAACCTGCTATAAGCATAATTCCCAATGCCACTAATACAATGTCACAGCTTTGCTTTACATTCCTTTGGAGCTGCAGTTGAACAGTTGAAACAGCAGTTTTCTCAACTCTTGTGAGTTGCATTGTTGAGACAGGTCACGGTTGGAGTTTCCTTCATGCTCTTGAGTACAAAAGTATGTCATTCTCAAATCAACAACTTGTCAGCTAGGGTCAAGAGAAACTCATTAAAAAAGGATAACTAAAAGTTATGCATCATAAATAAAATTCTGTTAACTATCACGGATATTTTCTCTGTGTCATTTCAGATTGCATGCAGTATTTCTTATTTCCTTTACTGGAGTGGAAAATCTTAGCACAAGGCTGACTGCATTGTTCCTTGGGAACTTTTGACATGTGTCTAACAAAGACAGCAATGGAGTAATCGAGTAATCTTTGAGAAGTGTTCGGAGGCCGAATGGGGGTTGATATAGGGAGGTCTGTGCGGGAACCTATTATCATAAATCAATTACTACAAAGTGTGGACAATGAGAATGGAGAGTTTTAGTGGAAACAGACATTTTGTGGTGTAGAGAAAGGTGTGCATAAGCAATAGAGTGAAACAGGTGCAATGCTAAGCAGAAATATGTGGCAGGGAAAATATCAAGCTGTAGACCCACTTTGCCTTAAACTTAAAATTGTGAAACTTTAATGTAAGTGAGTGGCTGTAGAGTGATGTACTGGTGGTCGCGATGCACTCAGCAAGTACCCAAATGACCCGCATGTGTCTGTTCATCAGAGAGGAGACGAAGAAGAGTGAGTCGGAGGAGAAGAAGAGGGTGATGAAGAGAGCGGGAGAGGGTAGCACCTACATCATAGTGCGGCCCGGAGGCCATTTTAATGAGGGGAACTGCAATCTTGTCACATGGCGACAAGTGAGAATGTAGCATTTGATTCAGACACCACCGACATGCACTCATTTCCCACCCACAGACACACACAGGCAACATATGCACGCACAGCCCTCCAGTGACCTCTTCATCCCCTGCTTCAGACCCCTCCCTCCTCCTTTTGGTTATTAGGCTGTCTGTCTCAGAGAAGTCTAGAGATGGTGAGCAGTGGAGAGGAGAAGACGTTTGATGTTTAATTGAAAGCGTTATGCTGGATTTTCTCTGATCTGCGCAAGCAAGTGCAGGCTCTCACACTCCTCTAAGCTTCTCTCTCCTTCTGTTTCCCATTTCTGCCCCTTTTCTCCTTGTCCACTCTTTTGTCTTTGTAAAATGCAATCTCTGTCTGTATTCTTTGTTGCCTCCCGTCCGCCTTACCTTTCTTTCTCCCACCTCGGTCTCTCATTTTCTTCCTCTGATCTTTCCTCCCTGCCAGTCAGCTATGTGTAGTTCGTCTCCCTCTCAGCATGCAAGCAATGATTTGATGCTGCGCCTCTCTCCTAACACTTTGGTGCGCGAGTATGTGCGCTTTCAAGCATGCGCATATATTGGAGCACTATCACGTCTGTCTTTTGTGTGAATTTGACACAAGTAAAGGCTGTCATGAACTCAACAAATCAATTCCCTCCAGTGTCTTGCGCTGGCAGAACTAGGCTGAGAACTCCAGCCTGCTTTCCACTGCAGGGTCTAACGGAGAGAGCCAGGTTTATTTATTATTCATCTAACTCGACACCACCACCACCCGTGCCGCATCTTTTACTTGCAGAAATTATCAACTGGGCTATGCAGCGTATCAAATAAACAAATAATGTTTTTATGATGTGTTACTTTGTTGATCCTCGCGGAGGATTCATTTTTGCGTGCCAACTTCGTGGAGGTTTGAATGTAGGGTCAGATGGAGTGCAGGAGCATCCCTGGAGCAAAGATCAGGATTTTGGGATCACATTTGAAGTAACATCACTTCTGCTGAAGTTTGTTGCGGTCCTGCTGTGAAAAAGATATCAGATGTTCAGGCATCAAAGAAGTGCAGATCAAATCGTGTCATCTCTTCTCTAACATCCAGGAACTTTTGAGCAAACTTTAAAACTGATTATTGCATTTTAAACTTGAACCAAGATTCAGTAACTGCCAGCTTTGATTCTGATTAGTAAAGGCCAGGTCTAACAGGGTGAGAAATTATTTTTCCCCCCAGTTCATCAAATTGTTAAATGCTCGTGATCAGTCTTCCATATAATATCTCTTGGTGATGATGTTTTTACCATTGACAACTGAAAGGTAGAGCTGGACAATTAATTGAATTTGAATCACAATTTCCATTTTGGCTTTGTAAACAAGTTTATCGAGATAAAGCTTTTATTGTGCCACATGCCATTTGCAATGACACCTGTTTTGTCTTGTATTATAAATCCAGCGCACCCTCCTGTCCTTCTCTAAAAGCCCAAACTCACTCTCATGCACAGACTGTTGCATGTTTACTTAAGCTCAAGCCAAGATGACAGGGATTATAACTGCTACAACTTGCTAGTCACCATCATTAGCTTAAGCCTACGGCATTTTTACGGCACTAACAAATTACATATTATTTAAACTAAACCAGGTGTGTTCAGTGTTGATTTACCTGGTCTGTGCTTGTTAAATATCCACTTTGTCTGTGTCTTGTAACGTAATACTGGATTTATACTTTTCTTACTCACTGTTGGTTTAAGTAGCTGCATCTCCCGACAGCACACCGCGGTTGAATTTCAGCGTTATGTAACTTAACGAGTTGTCGTCAACTTGAGTGGTTCACCTGTCACCTGCTCTGCTCAACTCCGTACACACAAACACACACACATGCACGGAGCTTCCCTGGCAGCCCATCCACCCCCCAAAGCAGTCAACCTGGGGAAACACTGCATTGCTGTCATCATCTTGCGCACTAATATGCTGTTTAAGTTAATAATATTCAGTTGCTATTTTTTAATTTCAAGGGCTATATGGGATTTTTTGGATTATCCCATTTTGGGATAATGCATAATCATTTAAAAAAATTAAGCATTCCATTTTAAAAGTTAAGTAAATGCATGATGTAAATCAGCAATCATTTTTAATCATGATCTCAATATTGGCCAAAACAATTGTGATTATGATTTTTGCCACAATCGAGCAGCCCTGCTAGATGGGAAAATTAGGCTGGAGGTTTAGTGTTTTGCCACCACTTAAGTACATAATAACAAAATATGTTTTGCATGTATTCGTATTAAGTTTCATGTATTTTATTATGTTTTATGTTCAATCATGTGTTTAATCTTGCATATAAATTTCCACTTGGTGGGTTTCACTGCTCTGGCTATCTCCTATATTTTTTGTATTAAAAACTAGGCATTTCCTTTTATGAACTTCTAAATGAGAGAAAAGGCAGATCCTTTTGACTGTCCTGTCTGTCTGCAGGTAATAAAGGCCGTAGAGGAGAGTTATAGGTTGCCAGGTCCTATGGACTGCCCTGAGGCTCTGTACCATCTAATGATGGACTGTTGGCAGCGAGAACGCAGCAACCGCCCCAAGTTTGATGAGATTGTCTGCCTATTAGACAAACTTATTCGCAACCCCAGTTCATTAAAAAAACTGGTCAACTCTTCACACAGGTATGAATTCACACCACAAAACATCAATATATCTATTTGGAATTTGACACTTTCTTTTTTTTTTTTAAATATAGACGACATTAGCTTGAATACACAATGCTATTGTAACATGTTATGATAACTTCAATTAAATTTTGAAGCACTATGCAACGATTTATATTTTTGGATTTAAGCTGTAGATGGACAACCATTAAATTAATATATAAGTAAGTTATCATTTTTATCATTAAATGTTTTAATGTATTGAATACTTCAGGAATTAATTCTCACACCTACTTTTAGTAAAAGGCTACTAAGTGTAATATTGTATTTATTTTTTCAAGACAAGATATATGTTGGCTTTTACTTTTGAAAATACATTGTGTTTTAACGGACCTATTCATTCTTAAGTGAATTAAACCCAGCGCTGCAAGCTAATAGACTAATTGTCATTCAGATGAAATGTAAATAGAGTCTCTATTGAAGTCTTGTGTAGCTGCATAATTAAATCAGGATGGGTGTAGTCACTAACTGCTGCATGCTGGCAAATTTTCTTAAAACTACGCATTAGTGTGAATTGTATTCAGTGGGGTATCTTTGGATTATCGTAACATTTGAACATTCAATTACTATTTCCCCACTATGTATGTGCATTGCATTAGTGTATAATGACATGAAATGGCTATAAGGGCTCTGAAGCAGACATTTAGTCAGACAACATCATTACCTTATTTTCTTTGCAGAGATAATGAAATAATGTGAGGTATTTTGTTCTCCTTTGTCTGTTCCACTGACACACACGGAAACACACTTAATAAATCAATGCCACATCTAATAGCCTAACATATGACTGTTAGCCAGATGAAAGGGACAACAGGGCCAGTCCTTGTTCCACATTACTCCTGTACTAGCTACAGCGTGGAGAATATTGTTAGCTAGCATGAACATTTCTGTTTGATAGTATGGAGAGCTCCATTTGTTAACATGAAGAGTGAGCTGAATGACAAAGAGTTTTGAGTGGACAGCGTTTTCAGCTTTGAGTGATGGTGCATAAGTAACATTACAATGCCTCACTGGTAACTGTAAGAGCTTTAGAGCTCAACCATGAGCTTCAAAATGTAGTTGATTGCAGAGTGAATCCCGCTCCTTAACATTTATGATAATGATGTGAAACAAGGCTAGTGTCTATGAATTCCTTTAATCTGACAATCTGTTATCTTGACAGTGGATATTATCAGAAATAATACATGCCTAATCTTGTGCTTTAATTTTATTACTGTCATACTTTTTTTCCTGTACCTCCATCCATGTAACAGGGTTTCCAATCTGTTAGTGGAACATGCCAGTGTAGAAGGGGACTGCAGCACTCGGAGCCAGACCGTAGGGGAGTGGCTCGACTCCATCAAGATGGGTCGTTATACTGAGCTCTTCATGGAAGGAGGTTACTCTTCACTAGAGACAGTGGCTCAGATGACGTCAGAGTAAGGCCACTTAACCACATACAAACATAAACAAGTACTAGGACACTTGGTCATGCACATAGTCACACAAAAGTTATCTGTCTCTGAGGTTTCTGCTGCCACCCCAGCGCAATAGAGTTGAATGGATTTTTGTTTGTGGAGCTTACAGCGATCCAAAATTATATTTAAAAAATTCAAAATCTATTTGCCACTCTGTATAATCCACAGATCATCAGTTTTTATTGGGGATATTTCTTCAGTAGAACATGGTCCTTGTAAAAACTTTAAACAGACTGACCCTTTAAAAGTTAAAAACATAGTAAAATGACATGATTCAGAATGACAACAATCAAATGTGCAATGCAGTTTTAAATAGACTCCCTGCAGCACATACAAAACTGCACTCATTTTTCATTATTACTTTTTACCCCTTTTTGTTAGAAAAGCAATGAACATTGTCACAAAATGTTGTGAAGGTCAAAGCAAAAACTTATGAAACTCAGTTCCTTTTTATATAACTGCAAGCTTTTATAAAGATAGAAAATGAGTATGATTTATGAATGCATAACGCACGAACCATCCAAAAACTACCATATCAGTATTTTAACATTTTTTAAATTGGGTATCGACGGTATAAGAGCTGAGCCTTGTGAGAATATTATGTATTGATTCTCTTATTTGCAAGACTACTGTGTTACACCACCAGTAAAAATGGCATTAAAATGTTATTTGTCTAAAACATTACAAATAAACCTCTGTAATACAAGACATGTTGATGTATTGACCATTTTGAATGATTCACGTTACCTGTTATAGGAAATGTTTTAAAGATTGTTTTAAGTACAGTCATTTATTATCACTTGTATCATCTCTTAAGTAAAAAGGGTGTGCTGTTTTTCAGGGATTTGCGAAGAGTAGGAGTGAACCTGGCTGGACATCAGAAGAAAATCATCACTACTATTCAGGAGATGAGAGTCCATATGAACAACACCAATTCGACTGTAAACATCTGATGCACATGTATAGGGACACGCGCACACACACATATATACATACACACAATATATGGACCTAGTATGTGACAAAAAGACTTGCTGTTGGACCTAGAGCGGCTTAGCACTTTCTACGGACAAGGAAACCCAGTGTTAAGGATCTAAACGAGAGCATCCACATTTTTGTGGTTCTTGTGTGTGGAGTTTGCTTGTGATGTCATTGGGGATATTTGACATTGCAGCACAAAAACCAAACTGAACTCAGCTGAACGGTGCTACATGAAGGGAAGATGATGGTGAGATTAACTGAACTTAAGTGAAAACTTTTCCTTCTAATTATTCAATTTGTGTGAATGTGGACTCTGATATCTCTGTGCACTGTTTTGGTTCTCTCAGATCGAGAAACATGAAACATATGCCGCAAATCTGGCTCTGAGAGCAACCAGCACTTTTTTGGCTGTGTCACAAATATGGGAGTTTCATGCAGCGTGCTCACACTGAACTTTTTCAGCCTGTCTCAGGTGATCTGAACCCAGTGGATCTGAAAAGTACTGACATTTTCTCTGGAAGTACATTTTCATCAAGAATCATTGAATTGGACACCACTCTCAGGCAGGTTAAACATGTTTTTATGGACCAGCAGTCTTTGCTTTGCCATGCTGATGTGCTTTGGATTTTGCTGTTGGATTTTGTTGACCTTTTGGCAGTTGTAATCCACCTGTACAACTCACGGAAGATTCAGACTCATATTCGGCATCATGTACTTCATTATCTTACAGAGCAATTCTAGACAAGAATACATATTGCCACCTTAATTGTTTAAAGAGGCTGAAATTTAAAATACAACAAAGTCTATGACAAGGAAACCTTCTGGGTCTGGCTTTGTCTTATTGTGAAATGATACAAGCCTTTAGGCATTAGGATTCTCTCTATAACTGTTCTTCTGGCTGAATGTATAGCACTACATAGAGTGCAATGCTCAGTTGCAGGATCAACCTGTTATGTTTGATATGTAAATGCTGTCAAATAGGGATAGAATGTGGCAACCATTCTGGTCCTTAAAACCAGCTTCTAACTGAAGCTGCAGAATATGTTTGAGATTCAGCTGGCTTTCCGTCATGTTTGCTCTGAAAATATGTAGGAATCTCCACAAAGATCATTATGGGTTCCTACAGAACTCACTCAACTATCAACTCCTAAACCATGCACCATTCAAATTGGAAAAAGTGCTTCATACCGAATGCTTGTAGTGTTTTAGTGATACCTTCACTCAGATTCCCAGGAACCTTCATATAGGTTCTAGCAACTACATCACACATTCAAATCGAATCTTGCAGAACTATTGAGATTCTTCTGGAACCTTTGCTCAGACCCCAGTGGATGCTTCAACCAGATTCTGATGAACCCTCACACAGGCTCTACATCAGACATTCAAATGGAGCAGTCACACAGGTTGAAATGGAAATGTCACATCATGTTCAAAGGCACTTCTATTTAGCTGGAACATCCAATCGAATGGAAATTTCATTCATGGAAATTTATGGAATGTTCAGTTGATCATGATGGAACATTTGTAATTGAACAGCTTATTCACATGCTCAAGGAAAGGATCACAGAATTTCTAGTGGGACTGTTTACTGATATTCTAATGGAACTTCAGCTCAGATTCTAATGGAATCTCTACTAGGATCCCAATGTAGCCTTCACTTGCGTGTACTCAGATTTTCATGGAGCCTTCACTTAAAACCAACGACCTTCAGGTACCGCAGAAAATCCTCAGCAATCTGAGTCTCTGAGTCTCCCTCCACCACATGTCTGCCACACCGCAATAAACCTCACTCTTACAGGACTGCTGAAAATAAGGAGGCAATATTGATCAACTTGATAATCATTTATTTATTTATACTTGTTTTAAAAAATTTGCAAAAATGATGTAGACAGTTTGTGTTTGATCGTAATAATCTCTCTTGGACTACTGAGCAGCTCTGCCTACATGTTTTTCATGTATATAATGTATTATATATTTAAAGCAGGGAGCATTGTTTCTGTCTACCATCATGTGGACAAGTTGGTATTGATCAAGCATCTCAAGAGTAGTAAACATTAGTAAATAGTGACAAATATTCTAAATCAGCATTCCTCCTACTTAGACCTGGGCCACTGTCAGGTGGGGGCAACCAGCACATCTGTCCCCATGTAAGGATGCCCTAAAGGGTATGCAGAATTATAAAATATTCATGTTATGTTGATGGTGATTGTGTTTCATTTCAATTTTTGATGCAAGACCTAGAAATATTTTCAGTTGCCCTAAATGACAATAAATACTCTGCTGTCCATCTAAAAGCTGGAGGGGTGTGCACAGGGATTGCTATATGAACTTCTGGTATGGTTGAAAGGTATACAATGATGTCAATGTCAAGCCCTTACTACTTTGGTATGGTATGTTATACATTGCTACTCAGTGCTTTATTTCTAAAACTTGACCCTTTTCACATTGTGTTCACCTAAGCAGGAACTGAGTTCTGACAGTATATATATATCTTCTTTGCAGATGACATGCTAATATTTTTCTTGGTTATACACAGTGTACTGCTAGAGCGCTGACATAAGAGTGGAAATGAAATGAGATTGTAAAGATTGTAAAGAGGTGGTATCACTTGACTATGAAAAGCATAGAAAAGCACACAAGAAGAATGTAAGGTTTTAAAGGGGTGTTTCACTTTTTTAAAGAACATGTATTGCTTTTAAATACTCAGATCTCCCTTGGAGTTCAAGAGAACTCAAAGTGAAAGGCCTCATTACTGGTAGAAAGCCCCCTCACTTGTGGCATTTAAGCCTTTCAACCTGCTGTCAAAATCAAGATCATACTTCTTGGCTGGTTTCATAAAGGAATGTGGGTAGGGAATGGAATTGTTATTGTTATTCTATATGGGTATATGTTTTTAAAAGTCGAAATATTCCAGTAAAATTTTGCTTGAAAGATAAACATCTGCATAGTCTCTTTACATCTGCATAGTCTCTTTACATTTATCACTTTGGATGTTTGGCTCCAGCTTATACGTTAATATACTATATTGTAGTTTTAATGATTGGGAACAGTAGCCATTTAGGAACATTAGATTTGTAGTTTAGCCACGGTATACTTTTTTAATTCAAGCAGGTCTTATTCTTGTCTTAAAAAATGCAACCAACTCTTTGGCAGTTAAACATATTTACCACATACATAACATATACTGAATGCAGACTATTGTGGCTATGCAGATCTTTAATTTAGCGGGGGAATGCATCAGTAATATGGTGCACCTTTTATATTAGACAATATAAGGCATGTACAGTGAAAGTAATTGTGCTGGGTGTTTTTAATTTACCACCCAGCATGTTTTCAATTTAAGTTTCCTCAGTCATATGAATACAATAACCATTTGATGAAGTTTGACAGTGTTTGGTCCTACCCAAATTTCATGGTATTGGCTTTTATAACCATCCTTTTCAACTTAATTTTCAACTTAAAACCTATGCCTGGGGCATGAACAATTGGTGAATAGTACACCCTTATAAGTGCCTCTCATCTTTCAAGCACCATTATTTCCCCCCTGCCAAAATGCCATGCCCCAATTGTGCCCCAACTTCCTATGTATTTACTTTTTGCCAACAATGTCTACAGGCAATAAGAAGAATGTCAGACAATGTGTATGTTGGAACTAATTTAATTTGCACTTTATGAGAAATCTGTTTTCCTTTTGTTTGACTAAAATGTCTATAGTTGACTTTACATTTAAAATTACTATAACTGTTTCCTTATGCTGACTATATCCCTTCATATTCTCAATGCTTCCCATGATGTAAAATTTGACAGTTAAGCACAAGGCATTGGTAATATTTTTGAAAACAAATCAAAACTATATATATGGAAAACAAAAGCATCATTGACGTTGAGCACCATTTCCTTTTGTACGGCACAACGATACACCTTCAGAACGTAAGCACAGGGTTTGACAGTAATCTTTTTGGACAGTGAGCGGAAGATATGATTTTGTACAAAGATCAATAGCATTAGCCCTTGATGTCAACAAACTTCAGCAAGACATTTTGTTTGAGTGTTTGTTGCATTTTAGCATTACCACTACTAAGTACAAAAGTGTGAAAACAGTTATTGATTTGTTGTCATTGCAAACAACAATAAATATACAGTTTATAGATGTTGCTGCGCGAAATATTTTCATTAATTCAAATGATCTATTCTCAGCACTTTTGCAATGGCATGATTTTATCCTGGCCATCTTTTATTAAGCAATTCTCATTTAGCAGGAAGAAACAAAGCACAGCAAACCAGCAGAGATTTATTGATGTGTTGTTACTCGACAATGACTGTCAGCTGGGACTCAACCAGACATTGAAGTGTTTATGCAGGAGCCAATCTTTTAGTGTCAAATTTAAATTACATAACACATTTCATATAATATCTGAATCAACTTGTTTGAAATTGACTTTCAAAAGAGGGTAATCTAATTTCTTGCATTCGTACACATTGGAGTTGGTTGGAATTGGCTCTGTAATAGAAGCACTGCATAAACAGCTGGATATGAGGTTTGACTGAATTCTAGCAGATGTACAAAAGCAATATCTGATCATTAATAGCAAAAATATCATATTTGCATGGGGATATAACAACCATAAAAGGTTGTACTGACATCTGAGTGGTTTTAAGACACTTAAGACACTATCATGATGAAAATCATAGTGTTGGTGTCTTTGAAAACCTCATAGAGAAAGCCGAGAAGTGGGTGGGGTTATATGCGGGCCATGTTAGTAACAGTCCTAATGTTTTCCTTATATTCAATACTACTATTTTTGACAAGCTGTTTGAGCATTTCTGATACTTATGACTTTTCTTTCCCTTGAATCATCAGAACTCCAGACAATGAGCAACTGTACAAATAAAAAGTCTTAGGCACAAGACTGTGTACATCAAAAGTATTGTTCCTGTTTGCAATGATGTTTAGAATAAGCTTAACTGATTTGACATCAATAGCTGACATCCTTGTCATGGCAACAGCAAATGAGGTGCGTGGGTATTGCAGTATTTTGTGATATTGACAAACCACATTAGGGTCGAAACATTTACAGCAGACAAAATGGTATTGAAGACTGCAGTGTTTGCGTGCTGAGTAACAATGAGATTTTTCCTAAAAGTAAGCTTTCAAATTTGCAGTTTGAAAAATGCTTCCTTTACCGATGGCCTCACCCACTTCACAACTGTATAGTTAACTTCTCAGGAAGTGGAAAATAGGTACATTTATTGGGTCGTGACACATGTGGTCTTAAGGTAAAATGTGCAGCTTTCACTCAAAGTGTCAACTTTCAAAAGCAGGTCTGCTATTACTACTATTATTACTATTAATGGTTTTCCCCAGGTCAAAGACAATGCTCATGTTATCAGTAACTCACACATAAGGTTTTAAACAACTGTTTTGTGATTCTTTGAAAGCACAGTAAAAATACTAGCTATTGATGTGCTATCGGTTTGTCTTTGAGACTGTCATGTATTATGTTTGTGTTGATGTTTTTGTAGTGTGTTATCAGATTCTATATTTTTGCAATAAAGCATTTTAAAAATCATCTTCCGAGGTTTTCATTGTTGGTTTTGAATGACCTCACAATAAAATCTGTACTCTAATGTTCTGCTAATATCTGTTGAACGGTGGGCACTATATGACAGATTTAGCCATTTTACCCATGCCAGGAGCATGGCTTTAGGGACTATCTCGGTCTGTTGTCGGTCAGCCCACCACTTTGTTCCAGACTGAAATATCTCAACAACTACTGGATGGATTGCCATTAAAATTTGGTCAGACAACCATGGTCCCCCAGCGGCTGAATCCTACTTTGGTGGTCCTCCAACGTTTCATCTAGCACCACCAGCAGGTCAAAGTCTTCATTTTTTTATCTAAATATCTCATCTACTTGAACGACTGGATGGATTGACATAGAATGTGGTTCAGGCATTCATATTCCTCTCACAATTAATTGTGATAACTTTGGTGGGCCCTTAACTTTCCATTTTGTTCTACCATCAGTTCAAAATATTAATTTGTCCAGTACTTGGGTTTATGACCATATACCTTCAAAACAAACAACATTTCAACCTTAGCAGCTTATTAGCAAATTGTAGCATGCTAACACACTAAATTAAGATAGCAAATGTGGTAAAATCATACCAGCTAAGCAACAGCCATTCGTTGTTAGCATTTAGTTCAATTCCTCACAGGGGCATGACTGTAGATTCTTGGTCCTGATGTTCTCTGTGACAAAACCATGCATGCAGTGATAAAAGCATATATTTCAATTATTAATTAAATGCTTTATGGCTGCAGCTGTGTGCATTGTAGCTTTTTACTGTTATTGCTGTTCATCTTTACCAGTTAATAGACCAAACTACAGGCTGTGAAGAATTGTAATGTACTTTGTTAGGATTTGTGATCTGTTTTTGTCTGAGTTTATATCCCTTGTTGGTTTCCATGTAAAAGCTGTTTTAGCCAAACTGTGTAATTGCTGAAAGATTTTTCCCAGCAATGCAATAAGACATGGTTTATTGGTTGAGATACCAATTGTCAGGGTAACAAGGGAGCTAGTTAGCAGTGTTTCTCTTTGTCTGGATGGAGACTGGGAGGGAAGTGGGGGGTGGGGATATAGATGGAGATAGATGGATAAATGAACACAGACCATTTTTGATCTACAAAGCAAATCAAATACTGCCAAAGTAAAGAAAGTCTCCCAAAATAACACGTGCCCCATCAATGTGCTGAGCTATTTGGTGAAATGTATTGTCAATGGTGCATCATGGCAGACAACACGATCCAGTAGAATAGAGTTCATCACTGGGTTATTGTGATAATGAGCTGCGAGGTTCTGTAGAATGAACCATGTTTTAAAACTTGATGATGCAACACCTGGCAATGATGTGTCTGTCAGATGCATAAGCTGCTGATGTCAGCAGCTCATATTATTGAGGCACTGAGTGATTCCTCTCTTAAAAAAGAGCCAAATATGTGCAAAGCCTTGCTAACAATTAGCATATTAACCAACACTAGAATGTCTGGTTTTATTTACAACAGTGTGGTGAATCATCATTATTATTATAGTATTTGTTCTGTAAATTCATATGACGGGTTTTACAATAGTACATTTTTTGCTTAATCTCTTAATCTTTGCAATACATAAGAAAATCTCGCATTCACACATCTTGTGATAACCTTGAATCATGTGCGAAGGTGATGCTCAGTTCCTACAGTGCCACAGTAGTTTATATGCAAATATCAGCAACAAATGTTATAGTAGTGATACTTTGTGTGTGTGTGTTGTGATGTCAAATCAAACCTAGCTGATCTCTGGGGGAATTCACTGCCTGCATGGCTCAAGGTGATTATTACAATCACACACACACAAAGTGTATGAAGGTGAAATTAGCCATCACACCATCAGCGTGGCTATTACTAAAACCTCTGTATCAGCGGCTTGAAGAAAAGAGCTGCAGGGTGTGTGTGTGTGTGTGTCGGTGTGTGTGTTGGGATTGCGCTGGGCCAATATTCCCACTGGTGCTGACTGGGATTGTTCTTGAATGGATGGACGGGTTTCTCGCTTTGGGCAAGCCTGGCTAGCGCTCTGTATGTATGCATGTCTTCACATACCTGCCTACTTGTCTGCCTCCTCTTTGTTTTGACCTACATGCCTGTACATCTCCATATCACATTCAGTTTGTGATTCTATTAGGTCCTTCCTGCCTGGCTCTCTGTTTGCCTTTACATCTTTGTGCCAGTCTGCTGCTCTTTACTGTCTCGCTGTCTATTAGAACGTCACTGTGTCAGTCTACAGTCAGGTATCCCAGGGCACGATAAAGTAATTTTCTATTGAAGAGGTGTCAGTGGTCTAGGCGTCCCAAGGGTCATTTGAAAATCATTGCAGAGATGCCTCTTTAATCATTATGAATGACCTTCAGCAGAACCTTAGCTGTCAGTTTAGGCGTGATTGTGTGGGTGTCTGTGAAGCTATGGGTTTTTGTGTCAGAGTGTAGGCATGTTTGTATGTAAGGCAATGCATTCATCTGTCTGTCTGTTTTTGTACTGCACATGCATCTACGTCTGTACCTGTTTCTATGTTTGATGTTTAATTTAAGTGGGTTGTTTACAACTTTTATGCAATATGTTTGTCTAAAGAAATATGTTAGATTGTTGCAGGAAATGGCACAATGTCATACACAAAATGATACAAATGTCTCAGTGTGATCCTGAGTCAGTCCAGTTGCCATCTGTCTGCAGTGAAAATAGTTCTAGTATGAGCAGGTTTTAGGAGGTGATATTGTCATTGATATAAATTATAATTTCCACTTGTAAAATGTAATAAGAAAACATGTTTTTCCTCATATGTCCAAGTCCTGGCCTCCTAGTTGTCAGAATCTAATTTTTTAAATCACTTGTCATGCAGATGCGAGCTCAAGGTGCATATGGCCAGATAAAGCCGCTCGCCTCCGTGTAGCAGCCACCCTCAACACCCATTAAACTGTTACTGGAGGTCTGACCCGGACCAAATAAGCTGCTGGTAAATAGCCTTATCCATTCTGCTACTGATCCAAGAAGCCTGCCATGAGAGGGCTGTGTGATGTCAAGTGGCTGGCAAGGACACACATTTAAACACACACAACCACACTCACACAGATATCTTGACAGCGGTAGCAGTCTGGCGGGTCTTTGTGTAACACTGGAGATAACTCAACACACACACATTGACTCTCTCTCTCGCTCTCTCTCTCGGCCACAGTATCTGTCTCCTTCATACAACAGCAGCCAGAGGGATGTATTTGTCACTTGCCCAGATGTTTTTCCAAGGTCCTTTATTCGAAGCAGTCAATCACATGAGCAGAAATGTCCTTAATGTGAAGTCCCCTTGGTGCAATGGCTGTTGTGTGTGTGTGTGTGTGTGTGTGTCCATGCATGTGTGTGGAAGGTCAGTCAAGGTGAGATGAAAGTGCAGTTAACCTGGGACACAGGGAGGTAATATAGTTATAACAGCTACAATACCTTGCACGCATTCACAAACCCACCACACACACACACACACACACACACACACACACACTGTGGTTGCCATTTCTCTGGTCGAATGAGGTCTGTCACTCTGACACACACACAGATTTTAACCGAATTGGCTGGACACACAATCTTTGTTCCTATTTCCTCCATAAAAGCTAAATTAAGCATCTTTATCTGAGACAATTCCATTCATGGTTCCCTTGAATGCTCACAAACCCATTTCCATGCCAAGTGATAAAATCATCTGCAATGACGTTATGAAAATGCATGTGCTGTGATTCAAGGAAACATCATAATTGTCAGATCTGTAAAATACATCAACAAACTCTGGTCATCTTATAGTCAGATCAGGACTCGGAAATGTAACATAGATAGTTCCTGTTTTATTTTATGATCCAACCTGTAAATGTTATCCTTTGTCAACTAAGAACATAAACTCTTTCCTATTTTTCTTTCAAATGATTTTCATTCACAACCTTTTCTAGTCCTTGACCTATTTCTTTGGTCCAATAAAAATGGATGATATTTTATTTACAATATGTTGAAAGAATTATCTATATTTGAATCTTGAAAAACCCTTTGATATGATGCTTGATATGCATATATATATGCATAAATAACACACTTTGAGCTGGTGAAACCTGTGTTCCAACTTCATCTGGTGAACAAACAAAAGGTGACAAAAAGACATAACATCTGTAAACATTTCATGAGACGTCCAACAGATAGAGCCATGCGGCCATGGCATGACCCTTGTGAGCATGAAAGAATCCTGTAAGAGTGCTAAAAAAAGAGCACCACCAACTAAGTATAAAGGTGAAATGGATTTGAAGAGTTTCACTTCAAACCTTGCATGGTGTGCACTGCCACATTTGGAGGTTGTTAGCCCCCTCAACCTTGCTCCATAATGAAGAGGCGCCCGCCTGCCCACTGAGCTGTCTGGTCTGATAATTATTTTGACATTACCCACTGTGAGCTGGAAGGGAATTATCCTCCACAGTGTCTGCTTGCCATACATTCTCCATAATCAGCTTCACCATGCATGGTTAAAAGTGTGCACTAGGCATGAGTACAAAATGTGTGTGTATGTAGAGCAGTGTTGGGGAGAGCTTGTTACAAACTGACTGCAGACTTTTTTGCTGTTATAAATGTGGATGATTGAATTCAATCATGTTGCAGTTACTGATCAAACTGTGAAACACACAGTGAACTGTCACAGAGGTTTAGTCACTGCGTACTGTAAGCTGCAAATTAAACTAGTGCAGTATCCATTCAAAGGGAACGATGTGACGCCTCCCTGCGCCTTTTTGCAGTGCAGTGCTTGTTTAAAACGTGTGTCTCACATTGGTTTCACCTACAGCATTAATAACACTGAAACAACGGAGATTCTGCTAGATTTTCAGCACTTTACTATTCAAAGTTTATTCATTCTGAACGCGTCACGTGTCTAAATTGCACCAAATGCGACAATGCACTCCCCTGGGCCGAAAGCAACACACCCGAAACGTGTGAGGTCGATTGAATGAACGGTTATAGACATAATCGAAAAACATACAGACACACACACACACAGATTCCTACCTTTTTTTAGAGAGATGGAGATGAAACAGCAGTGTTAGTGCAGTATGGCAATGTTGGATACAGGATCTTCTGTTTCAACATGATAGGAGAAGAATGCAATACACTTAGAAATACCTACAAATGGCTGCGCTGGAGGCTTCATTCGAGATGTTTTTGCCGATCTTTATGCCAATTTATGGTACAACACTGCTACTTCCACATGCAAAGCCACATGACATTGTTTATTAACCTTGTGATATCCCTCACAACTGTGATGTTTGCACAGGGTACCTATTGACTGGGTTTAGCATGTTGCATACAGTAATGCAAAGCAGCAGCAACCCTCTGTGAAAGTATCCCAAGGGAGAGCGGGGCCAGATGTTTCTCACAGATGGAGCAAGCCACAGCATTTTTGGTTTGTGAAAATTCCCTCGTAGAATTTATTTTTTACAGTTTAATAAATTAATCTATTGATCTTTATCATTAGGGAGAATAGAATCTGCATGAATATGTTCAATTAATTTTAGTTGAGATCAGTCCAGTTAAATGTGGTGGAGTGTGATTAGATTAATTTCTGTTCATTACAATCCAATCAATTCAGTTAAATTTAAATCAAAACTAATAACAAGTCTCAGTTTTGATCTCTTTGATCTCAAAAAGTGTTGGTACAGAAGATGACTGGGCTCACATTTAAAACATTTTACACTATATGTAAGGTGGCAATTCTGTACTTTTTATATGAAAATTCAATATCCTAGTAATACAAAAACCATGGCCACCACTTTCTGCAGTACATGATATGAAAATATGTGGTGTTCCTCAGATATGCATAAACTGGAGTTAATAGCTGCGAGAATGCGTTGGTGTCTGTGAGAAACATCCCATTTGTCTTAATATTTACTGTGCTCTGCATAGACAAACTAATGACTGCAATGCATCACCTGGATATTGTATTTCAATAAAAAAGTGTGTGTGTGTGTGTGTGTGTGTGTGTGTGTGAGACCATGTGTATGTGCGAGAAAGAGAGGCTGACGTGGTGAGTGTGTCATTCTGCAGTGGGGCGACCTCATTCTGTCATAGTGCCAGAGCGCCTGCCTCACGAGCAACCCTGTCACCGTGACTCACTCATGCATAAACCAACACACAAACAAACACACACTGTACACAGCCCATTCATTACTATTGTGAGGGGTACAACTATACTTTCTGAAGAAGCCCGGAGCATTAATACACCATTTATACATCTCTACATCTCTGAACCCTTGGACTCAAAATGATATGCAATTAGTAGTTCACAGAAAGGTAACTGCATTACCAGAGCATAACATACATTAATTTATTTCAAAATGAAATACAAAACTCTGATGTTCCTGTCCACCGTTGAGTGGCCATGAGACCATTAATATAAAAATTGAACCGCGATGTCGCTACATGGCTCTGGAGTAACCGTAGTGACACGCTAGGCTATAGCAACTATGGGCCGGACTTACTAACATCCCGAATAAAGAGTACTTAATTGCACTAAGTACATGGGACAGCACACCTGGTAAAACTGAAACCAGCAGAAACAGATACAGTATGCTGGAATGACCCAGAAGAGAGGAAATGCCAGCAGATCGTGCTTCCTCCAGGGAACAATCACTGACCGTCCGCACCGTTCCGGGTCACTCCGCTATCGCCCGTCCCTGGCCCTGTAAGCCCCAACACCCCATTCCTTCTCTGATACTTACAATGGGTTGGGTCACTATTACGACCGGTGCGCTGTGAATAGTTGGTGATGGTTCCCTCTGGCAGGATGAATTTTATGCAAGATCCATGCACTACTGCAGCTGGGGGCTCACCGCAGCGCCACGCAACTTTCTAAATTCTTCCTTCTCACGGAGAAAAGAAATCGGGTTGAAACGAAATTTGCTTTATTGGCATGAATGTTAATACAGCAGTATTGCCAAAGCTAAAGGAAAATACAAAAAAAAATTCTATTCATATAGTTCATCGAATAAATAAAATAAAATAATTGTATTTCAATACATTGGACATAGAATAATGTTATGTAATATTGTTAATTTCTCTACGTCTTCTTTCATTATGGCATCACAGCCTTGAGAAATTGTAAACAACAAAATAAATGTTCATAACATTTATTTTGCTGTTTACTTATTCATTGCTGTTTATTTATTCATAACATTTATTTTCACGTGGATTTTTTGTAGAAGCTTAATGTATAGTGTTTAATAGTTGAATATATATATATATATATGAAGCCAAATTTCCTGTGTTAAAGTAAGTAAAGGTAAAGTTCATATTTTTTCAAGTCTGTCCTTACAATATTCACACATACATTGAACAACATTGGTAATATCTTTCCCACCATACTGACTGGCCATAAAGTCATCCATTTCCCATAATTATTTTTGTGATTTTGGCCATCATTCTAATTGTTCTCACCAAGTTAAATCTACCCTGAGTAGTTTTTGACCTCTAAGGTGCTATGGAGCATGAATTTCATGAGAAGGTCCCCGTTTTCTTTCCATGAAGAATGCATGAGGACACTCATGCTTTCAAAGAGAAACACACCCAGTTTCAACTACTTCCAGCTATCACCAGCGGGCGGTGGAATTGCGACTGCAAGATTCTAAACTAGTAAACACAGATGTAACCAATAAATTATGTCAAATATTTTGTAAATGATTTATGATGAAGGTAATCTAGTTGTAATGCTTCGTCTATCAACCTGGAGGTGCAGTGATATGCTTTGCTTCTATCGGACTGCTGTAGTGTAACTGTTTTACTTCAAGATTGCCCATTGTGTTCTAATAAACTGAAATGATCCTTTAGTTTTGAAGTTGTGGGGGTTCAACAAATCTAATATTTAAAAACAGACATCTGTAAAAAAAATCCCTTAAAGTTATATTTTCCTAAATAAAAAATATCAGATATTTTAATCAGCGTGTTGGTGAAGACTACAGTCCCTGACTGACAACTGAACTTTAAAACATTTCTTCAGTTAATCCACTTCACAAGCAAAACACATTTCTCAGAGAAGCTATTTAATCAAATTATAAAATCCCACTTGAGAGTTTGAAAGTCATTAATACAACTCTCTGCGTATTCAAGTACCTAAGTTGCATTTACTGTGACTATTTTAGTGACATAGACCTACTTAAGACTGCAGAGGCAGAACAAAGTGGAGAAGATTTACATCAAATTGACTGTTGTATACATAAAACATGATGACACTTTAAATGTTAAACTGAGTGAAACTGCAATTCAAGAACTGTAAAGACAATATCTTTAAGTAATAAGTATTGAAATGCCACATCTCCTTAAAAAGCTTTTAGCTGACGTTCAAGCAGGAAAATAGTTGTTCTAATTTCCTTATCACACCAGGCCTTGGCCACTAAGATTTGACTACACAGTCTGTCAACCAATGGTCCCACTACCTAACAGTATTTAGGTAGTGTACCAAGCTGTTTGAAGTAATTTTGCATCCATTCTTTACCTTGCACTATGTATCTATCGGCTGTGCATAGATACTTTTTAATGCACAGGTATTACTACTACCGTGGAGGTGACTTGATGAAAACCCGTTTCAGGTCGACCAATAATTTTGAAGTGCAAACTTCTTTACAGGCCACAATAGGTACTGCAGTGTCACAGCTGCTGCTCTCTGTAGCCTACCGAAATGTAGAAACTAAGTCATCATTTTACTGCTTCATATAAATGTAATATTGTAAAAACAATAAAAGGATAAACATGTTGGTGAATGCATTTGTGATAACTTCAGGCAGGCAGCATTTTCAAAAGAAAGGAAAATCGTTTTAAATAAGACATTTTATTGCTAATAATGTGAGAAAAATGAGAAAAAGGTGGTCTAAAATGGTCATTTATTACATTTAATGAGCAAATCACTCCATGAAGCAGTTAACAGTTAATTATTAATTTAGGGTTTTAAGCCTACAGTTTCAATTTGAAAGAGGTCATATTCATCAGGGCAATCACACTAGAGGAATGTACTCCAGGTTGTACAAACAAGGACTGGTTTATTTCCCAAGAAAACAAACTCACAAGCAGAGGTATAGAAACACTAGGCTGGTATCTTAGTCAGTAAATAGGTCAGTCTATACACTGGAATGCAAACACAAGAGATAATGCTGGAATACTGTCACTAGGAACAAGTAGATGTGGCAACTAACACAAGAAGAGGGTGACTATTTACACTAGAAGGCAGGGGAGACAATAAGGCACAGGTGGAGCACATTAGGACGGAGAAAGTGATCACAAATGGGGGAGCCGACACAGACCAGGGAACAGAGGAACCTGAAACAAGACAGAACGTGAATCAAAACGCAAACACACATGACAACGGAAAGCAGGGCCTTATGAGCTGGAGCTGGGCATGACAATGTTATGCAAATGTTTAGGTTCATAATTTTATTTAAGGGTTGTGCCAGAATAGGTTTCCATGGTCAAATTTTCATAAAACACCATGTTTTGAAGTCTCTGTTTTTGCTCCAAAGTGTGACACTTATATCACTTTTATTCGATCTTTGTTGGAGTTACACATGCGCAACACCTCGGTAAGGACTACTAGCCAAAGACGAGCAAAGCATTGTGATCCAAAACAAACAGCTTTGGTTCAGTCGTACATGTTCGAGCACGAGTCTGATCCCGAAACACAGGCAGAACAGACTGAAGCAAGACGTTATTAATTTGAAACAACTTTATCTTTCATACGTAACGTTTTAACTGTGCACTTTCACAGTAACAACTTTATATCCATTGACTGCCTGGAGGATATCTAACGTTATTTTAATTTCATATTTAGTTTGAGGTCATGCCACACTAGCCGTTAGGCTAGGCGTTAGGCGAGCATGTTACATAGTGATGCAGATAGGTGACGGAAGTAAAGGCTGGACTACAATCAAGCTGTTTTCAGGCAGTTCAGGAGCAGTGTTTTCTGTCGGAGATTGTAACTCCCTTTGCAAACCTATTGCACGCACAAAAAAGATATATAACACAAAAATGAAAGGGAAAAAGCATATACAACTTCTTGATAATGATGCCACATCAAAGCCCATCAATAGAGACACATTTAATGAAAATGAATGACTTCCTCTGAACAACAGAGATTTTTCTTTAAAAATTGACCAAGAGGAATCATTTAAATCAGTAGATCATACAATTTGTTGCAAACATATTGAATTCAGTATGAAAAATGAAAAAAAGAATATCAACAATGAGAAAAAGCTACATTAATTTGGCACTTAAACACAAATTTAACAAACGTTGGTTAGATTCTATGATGCATTTTCATCAAAATCATCACATAAATTAAGGGAAATAAATAATAAAATAATCAGTATTAAACATTAATATTAAACAGTATAGAAACACTGTTATGTATAGCTACAAATTAAAACAATCAAAAACTTTTGTGAAAGTTCAATAGATAAAGTTCAGTTCTGTTAATTGTGTACAAATGTGCCCCACACTATGCCTTATACTGCACAATCTAACCAATAAACATGCCTAAGCATGTGTACAGAATGTTCCTGTTACAAAGCAAGGAAAAGGGAAAGGATCACCTGTGACTCACATGCAGATAATATGGATCGTTTTGCATAAAGTGTTGATAGAGATGAAGAAAATAACAGCACTTCAGCACAGTCCAGTGTTCCTGTCAATCCCCTCCCTGTATGCAAAAACCGGGCCCATTTGAACATGAAGCGCTAAGCAGTGTAATGGCTGTGATACAAGGAAGAGCCTAAAGCACTAAGTGTTAACACCTCAGGGGTGTCTTCAGCTTCCCAGCTCCTCACAGCGCAGACAGTTGGGAGGTGTCGTCTAAGAAGGAGTTCACTTTTGTCCTGATACTCCACGTCTGCAACTGCCTCCGGGGAGACCAGCTTCAACAAGACAGCTATCCTTTTTTCACCAGGATTATTAATCTTTCCTGCAGACCCAGCCTTGATGTTTCCTCCCCAGCTACCGGCAGCCCACTGTCTGGGAGATCCTGTTGAGCAGACCATTACACAAAGATCTGACACTTTTCAGGAAGTAAAGTTAACTTGGTCCTCTTTGTCAAGTGCCTCTGGTGTTATCATGTTAGTATTCTGTTGCATTATTATTATATTATTATACAAAAACATGAACAAAATAAAATGAAAATTCCAAGTAGGACTACTGTTCTTACTCTGTGTTGCTTAGTAATACTTAAGTCAGACAAAGTACAGTGACACTTCTGTTTTGGTATTTTAAGCATCAATTAAATTGTTTCTCACTGCATGAGGTACTTATGGCTTTACTGCAGACTGGTTTCAACAGAGTAAACACACTTTGACTGTCTGCATATGTAAGCAATAACTTGTTGTTACTGTTGCTACTGTATAAAAGCATTCATAATATTTTTCACAGTGTGCAATGGCCGCAACAGTAATTGAAAGACCTTGCAAACCAATTATGATCAATTGATGTGATTTTTTAAATCTTTCGAGCAAGATACGCGCAACAGCGTATGACGCAGGGTGACGCACATCATCTCACCTCACCTCTATTTTGCACCATTGACTCATGTCAACTCTCCAGAAAAGCAGCATTTTCACAGCATTTGTTCCCTGGACAGGCACATACAGGCTACAGCAACCTTGACTATTTCTCCTGTACAACACATCCAGTATGTACCTATGGGTGCCAACTGACACATTTCCAATGCCGCCATGCTCTGTATCTCTTATACCGATACCGGAGAATGGGATTGGCACAATATGCATGCAACAACGTCAGTCGATGTTTTCAACCTAATGAATGCCACCTGTTCATTCATCGCAAGCATTGATTCAAGTTTGTCTCAATCATCATGCCTGAATTGTTCTATAAGGCACTTGTTCCAATCTGTTTGTGGACACATTTCACTTACAAAAATGTTACTTGGGAATTTCGCACAGCAAGTCTCAAAAGTCATAGACCTGAAACAATTACAAAATACTAATATGCTGCAGATCCTACTGCACTGTACTGTGACACAAATAAAGGGGAATTTTGTCGTGCCAAAGCAAAGTGATGATTTAGGCAATAAAGTGGACCCGACAGCCATGGAGATGGACTATAGAATATTATACAGTAGGTGATGATATACTGAGGAAGTTTCCCCTGACAGTGAACCGCATAGAGGCCCCCAGGAGAGCTGTTGGAGCAAAAGAACTCCTACAGCAAATACTGAACTGTATAAGTAAACAGCCAAAATAAGCCTATAAAGTCATAACTGCTCTCAGCAAATTAGCAAACTGATATGGTGAATATTCATTTTGCATTCAGTTTTGTTAACTTATTTATGTTTCATTTACATTATGTCTGTAACATGTTTTAACAGCCTTTGAAGAAAAGCAGACTATAATTGAAACGCATGGTCACTGAACATTTTGCAGATTTGCCAGATATGTTAACAACTGATTGTTGCAGATTAGTCGAATATAATGTAATTATATGGAGAACAAAGTTTGCACTGAGATTTGTTTTAACATAATGATAAAACGTCATTAATAAACTTGTCCTAAGAACGCTGTCTTTCGCAAATAAAGTTATCTCCGTGGAGTCATACCAGCAGCGGTGTTATGAGGATGAGATGGTCCGGAGGTAAAAGCACTGTCCACTGTTTTTTCATCTCTACTCTGCCATGCAACCCTCAGAATTGAAGTGATTATGTATATGTAAATATTTCAAATGCCCTCAAACCACATCTTTTCATTCCTCTACTTACCTCTACTGTCTTATTCTACAGTCATAATTTCACAGTCACTAAGACTGTACTTCTTTAGGGTATTTTCTTTCGTCAGCAATTGCCTTTGACGTTTTGCCTAAATGATAATAGGAAAATTACATTGCTTTTAATGGGTTGATTATTGGCATTTTGTTAAGAATGTGTATAATATTGGAGGGGGTCACATAATTGGACAATACATTAGGCAAACAATTCCGCAAAGATTCCACTACCACACAAACAATTGTAGGTGATTTATGTGGAATCTGAGGGAAAGAAATATATATAAATATATATATTTGTTTGTGCTACTCAAGTGCAAAATGACTAAAAAAATGCATTATGATTATCATTAGAAGTACCATTAGTAGGTCTCCAAATACAGATTAAGTCAAAATAATCATTTGTCCTTTGAGGAAGACATGGAGTGCTGTTTATCAAACTCTGAGATAAAATATGGTGCACTTGAATGAGTACTGCTGTAATGTAAAACAGGTGTCAAGTCTGATGCCTAAAATCTTCCATCTGCACTTGGCCAAGAAAGAACATCAAATTAAAAGCGACCAATGATATGCATCAATTACTGCATCCAGTGCCTTCAGGGCTTTTTTGTTCTCTGAATGTGGAATGAAGAAACACACAACAGTCCAACATGTGTGATGCTTTTTGTTCACTGAGCTTAAAACTTTCAAAGCAGCAGGCACAACTGTGCCTATGTGACCACTAACATATGGATTGTTCGTGTGTGTTATGAAAATGTGATAGAAAACTGGTTGCTGACCAAATGCTGATGTCGAAATATCAACATATAGTTAAAACATGACGGGGGGGAGGTTCATGTCTTGTTTCTGTAGCCCCTCTGTGGATCATATCCAGGTAAATTTGCCACATTTCTCCTGCACATGGCAGCATTAATGGTGCCCCCTGGCCAGGACTGTGTGCTCTGCTCAGTGCGCTGTGGAAATCACCCAAGGACAGCAAGCAGAAACACATTTTAACCCACGCCCCTGACATCCATCTAGTCCTTGACACCGCAGGCTCAGACCTGTCTCCTCTGCTCAACAACAACATGGTGGATCGCAATTACAGCGCTCGACTGAGCTCCTCAACTACGCACACACAAGCCCAGATGAGTGTGTGCCAAAGCCACCTCAAATGACAAACGTAATGCACAGTATGTTCAATTGGCTCCAGCAAAAACAAACATTACATAAATAAAAATGTGCATATTCAATAAATTAAACTTCATGATTGCTGCTAACAAATATAATACCATGATGTTGTTTATTTGGAATCACTGGGTTACTTTCCTAAGGAGAAAGGGGCTTCTTAATCCGGCAATTACTGTATGTGTGACTGGCATGAATAAGGCAAAAGGGGTTGTAAAGCGTGATCCATGTGTTTTTTAACGAAAAGGTGCCAACACTTAAAACACTTGAGAAAGCATACATTTTTATGTGTAAAGGCTGAGGCCGGTTATCAGACCTTTCAGGTGGTTATAAAGTAAAGACATGCAGGCTTAGATTACATGTAAATCAAAGTAAGTCAACTTTACTTTAAGCTACCTTGACAGAAAACAGCAGTCACTACTGAGAAGCTCCACAAGTAACCCCAATCGTGATTGTCTCTTTTCTTGGCTGTTTCAATATATCAATTCGGAGAGTAAAGTGTTTATACAGGTGATTAACTCCAGCTAATGATAATGAATTAGTGGTATATCGCTCCACCTGCACAACAAATACACGTGTCCCTGTTTCACTCCACCCCCTTCTCTTTTTAAGAAAGAAGCCATCAGATATGATGAAATCAGTGGTTACATCTGGTTCACTAACATACAAACCCCCCTTTTTGTGCTGCACATTTTTCTTTTTTTATTCACAAGTTTCTTTTTTTGTCAGCTGTATGTTTGGCCTAAAGAGATGTGATTTTCTGCGAATTACATGGCAAATTTCATTATTGTTTTATTTTTATTGATTCTGATATATTAACAGAACCCTCTCGTTGCGCAGAGCAGTTTCTTTTCTCTAATTCGCACTAGTTGATATTTGTACTATAGAGATGCTCAACGGTGGATTCAGTAAATAGAATGTCGCCAGCAAAACTGATCTTGGCTTTCACTTAGTAAGCTACCAGTTGTTATTTATTCAGGAAAAAAAAAAATATGGGTGGTTATAACAGTCCTCTTGGGCTTCAAGCATGACGCACAGTTCCTCCCTCTGTAGGCGTACCCTACTTCATTCAACATGGGGCTGCTGCCGTGTTAATACCACAATAATTATTTTTGATTAATGGCTGCCTGAGCCACTGAAGAAGACAAATGTAACTCCCTTCACATCAAAGCAAGTAGTTTGATTGGCTACACATCCATCTCAAGATAAAACAGCTACAGGCAACAACAGAAGGCTTGGCAGCAAGCAGGTATGATATTTTAAAGTGTTGTTATCGACACCTTAATGTGGTAGTAAAGTAACTGTATTAAACTGAAAAAGATAAATTAGAGATAATCAACATGCAAAGAAAAGTGCATTCCCTGGATCTAAAAATGTTGCAAAGTGGCTATTTCTAACCTAATGCAGAGCGAATGAAACACTTATTATTCCAAATTTCCAAATATTACTTTTACTTGAGTAATTTTAAGGGGAGTAATTACACGTTTACTTGAGTAAATGATTGATTTTCAGTAATTTACCCACCACTGGTCGGAACCAATTTCAGTCTAAAATTTTTCAGCTGAATTACGTCCACATTTACATAGGCTTATTTATTGTTTTACTGTGGTTAACCCAAACACTTGGGAACACTGTTCAATTTCAGTGCAAATGTGTTCAGTTCGATTCCACCACTACAGTAAGTGGTGTTGCTAGGGAGACCACACACACTGCCATTTTTGGGAATGCCATATTAGCCTATAGAAAACAGAGAAGCATCAGTTAGACGTTAGAGCTAAAGGTAAAGAATCAAATGTGTAGCCCAAGTTAATTGTCATTCTGTCAACTATAAAATGGCATGTGGGCAGATCCTATTACAGCAAACACACCAACCACTGATCAGTAATCAAAGCTCTTAGTTTTATATGCTCTATTGCCATTTATTATTATTTATATATATATCATAATGTCGTGCTCATTGATTGCCTGTAGATTAAGTTAACTTAATGAGCGGGATAGAAGCTGGGAGGCTCTCCAGGGATTCTACCCAACACTGACCATCTCAGTCTGTGTGTATTTGTGTGTGTTGTGTGTGTGTGTGTGTGAGAGAGAGAGAGAGAAAATAGGAGTGATTTGCCCTGGCCTGACCTCCCACTTGCCTTATAATGAAAAGCTGTCTCTTCTCAGAGAGAAACTCTGTGACCCGAATATCCTCCAAACTTATAATACTAGAAAACAGCTGGCCCTCTTCACATGGCTCTCTCTCTTTCTCACCTAACTCCTCTCTGTTTTCCGCACGCACATACACACACACACAAGCAATCACAATCACAAAGGATATTACACTATCCGCTTGATCAATCAACTTCCCACAGGCGCATTTACCTTTCCCATCTCAATCAAGCAGCTAATATACTCGCTTTCTCCTTGCTCAATTTCACTGGAGTGATAAAGCTAGAAGAATGCCGTCAACTTATGGCGGCGCATGTGCGGCGTGTGTCACATTTTATGACTAATTACCAGGAAAGAGGGGGCTTGACTGTAATTTCCGCTGTGACTTTTCCGAATGCGTTTACGTAGAGAAAGCAAGGCGAGAGAGAGGGAGAGCAGAGGATTAATGGTTTTCTGTCAGTCACCGATAATGAGTGAGGGTCCACCTGGGATTTAGTGTAAAAAAAACAATAACAAAAAAACACTAGTTGCTCACAGCCCATTGACAGTTTGAATGAATGAACTGCAGCATGCACACAAACCTCCCTACTGATCCCACTTATTATTACTCCACCACAAGAGACACTAGATTGAGATTGGAAAGGGGCAGAAAGAAGTAAGGAAAGGGAAGAGGGGAGTATAACACATGACAGGGAGGGCTGCCAGGTCAGACAGCCAAGGGCGTGAGGATAAAACAACACCAAGCAAAGAAGTACATGTCCCAGCTTTTCTACCCACTGGCTGCCTGTTAGGTGGTCTCCTCCCCTCGTCTTCCTCCCAGGAAATGAGAGAAAAGTAAAAAAAAGAAGAAAAAACTCTTGAGTGAAATGGTGTGAGAAAGAAAGGCTTACAGCAGTGGCAACATTCACGGAGAAAATGGCATTTCTCTGGAGGAGGCGGCCTCTCTCCTTTATTTGATGAGATGGAGGAGAAGCAGGGAGCGAGTTAAAGAAAGTGTGAAAGAGGCGGTGAAACGGAGGATGGAGTAGGTCAAAGGGAAGATGGTGGGGGCAGAGAGACCGGGCCAAATGGCAGGGGATCATTTCACACGCAAAAAAATCTCTCAGTTTCATCCTCCCTCTATAATTGAACTCAGTTCTTGAGGCATCCTGTAAAGCAAGCCTGGTATCAGTCCTTCGAGGTAAAAAGACAGCACTTTAGAACATCTAATGGGGCATAATGAGGTACCTAAGAATAATGACAAAAATATATATTAAAACTTGTATTTTAGCCTTAAGCTTGAGCCTTGTCAACATGGTTAATCATCTACAGTGAAAAGCAGTACCCGACAAGTCCTGTTAGTCAATTGTTGTTCAGAATGGCATCAAGCAAACTCAGACCAAGCTTCTAAAAATATGACAGTTGAAGGGGAACCTGCGTCTTGATCTTAAAATCGATCTTGTACCATCTTCCTTAAAATCCCAATCTGACCCTTGTCTTTAACTGAAAACAAAATATTTCTTCGGATCTTTATAAAATAGAGATTGTAAATGTGGGTGTTTCTATTCTATCTTTCTACTAGTGTTAATACTATATGTATTTAGTCAATCTATTAATATGTAGCACAAACAATGTTTGTGAAGTTATGGGTGGTAATGGAACAGTGGATAAGACATGTGTCCCCCCCTGAGCAAGACACTTAACCCATAGTTGCTCCAGATAAATTTACCGGCATGACTCACTTCTTCTGGAGAGGCTACTGGAGGAAAATGGATAAAATGCCACAGTTTCTGATAAATATTGAGTCTGAGCTGTCACAGAAACACATATACAGGCTTACTTCGGTCTTCAGTCGGTGCATACGTTGTTAGCTAGCTGTAGAGTTGATACCATTGGTTGTTTGTGACAAAAACACTGACTGACCAAACATTCCATTAATGACATCCATGCGTGTATAGAAAGGCAAACATTTCATTTGTATTCAGTTTGAATGCACCATTACCATCACACATATCCACCGAAATGGGAAGCATTTCTTTCACTGCTGCCCGTCTCTTCATTTCTTCCTCTGCTGATCATTTACAACTGGTTGAAAACTGATCAAACCCTTTTTCAGCCAGCCTGCCCTAACCTGAAAAAAACGACAATTCACTCTAATCGTTCAAGCAGCTTATTACAACCCATATATTTATTGTTTGGCCGTTTTACCCTATTACGGTAGCAAAGAAGGAAGTCAGGGGAAGTAGCTTAAACTGCAACAACATCCGTGTAAGGAGGTATGTGTGAGGGTGCTTGAATGGACGGATGGATGGGTCAAACAAACTACCAGTACTTTCACCCAGGAAATTCGAATTCAAGTCCCATGTGAAACCAAGTCAATGTTGACTTATTTAGATTTTTAAGTTAAATAGCGTTACTGGCTTATATCACATGACTTACATAACATACTCATTTTAACCCAAACTGCAATGTTCTTCCTACACCTAATCAAGCAGTTTTGTTGCCTAAACCTAACCAAACTGCGACCATTTCACAACATTATCACGTGTTTATTGACTTTCGGAACGTACTTAAGGTCATTGGACTGGTACTGGGTTGATCAGCCTTAAAATGTGTAAGATTTAGTGGCATCTAGTGGTGAGGGTTGTGAATTGCCACCAACTGTCCAGTCTACCACTGCCCCCTACCTTTTCAAAGAGCGCAGGACAGTTAAGGTGGCTGACGGAGCACAAAATGTGTCTCTTCTGAGACAGCAGAGAGTAGCCAGTCAAGAAATGAGGTTTCTTTAGGTAGATATATTAAGAAATTATATTTACTTAATTATTCAGTAAAACCATGTGTTATTGTGACTTGGCCACTGACAGATAACATGGAAAATGTAAGCCAAGTGTTTGAAACACGGTCACTGTTTCTGCACCACGGCCACATAAGAGATAAAGTTCATACAAACAGAACCCATTCATTCTCTCTGTGATTGTGGACCATTGCCAAAACTTTGAAAAATTCTGAATGACTTTAAAAGAGTCTATAGCCTGCTTGACACACCTCAGAAAACGTGATTCCCCTAAATGTACTTTGGCTGGAGATACTGGGGAAATTAAAAAGTGTCCATAGGCTGATGGATGTGGATCAAACACCGAAACACAAACACTGCAGCACATCCCCTAATGTGAGAAATAGTCGTTGCAGAATCCATTTATTGAAGAGAGAAAAAAAAAAGCTGTCTCAAGGTGGGATCGAACACCCAACCCTCAGGATGCAAGTCCTGCACTTTATCAAGTGAGCTAACCAAAAGCCATATCAATCCATTTCAATATTATGTCTCTTATACTTACCCACCATCTAATGGTTGAAAATATTGCTCCGATGCAAAACTTTTTTTCAGACCCCGGCATTATATTATTACTACTCGTTCTTCTTCAAACATACATATTCAGCATAGTGATGAGTGTCTGCACCGCCTGAATTCCAACAGAAGTAGAACAAGAAGAACTTAGTGACGAAACACGCTCTGTAGCTCTCTTTGTCCGTTTTCAGCTATTGTAGAAACATGACAACGCAACATGGCGGCGTCCATGTAAGGGGGGTTATGCAGATTTAAATGACTCATTCTAAGGTAATAAAAATATAATGGTTTATTATGTAAGGTCTTTATACACCCCCGAAAACATAGTTATGGATCTTATATTGCATTTCTGTCAATAAATCCTCAGAAATATAACACCACAGATAACCTTTAAACATCACGGTTATCTGGGAAAAGGCTGTGTGGTCACTGACTACTTGTGGAGTTTGCTGCCATGACAACATAAAGCTGTTCTGACTTGGGCACTGCTCAGATTTTATGGTGATATTATCTTTACACAGCATTAATACAAAATAATGAGAGCATTTACACTTTTTAAAGCATCTAGCGTCTTTGGCTAGTTTATACTTTATTTACAATCTTCCCTCCCACAAATAGTGGAGACTCCACACACACACAAATCAATTTTCCTTGGCAGGTATTAATAGGATCTTATTCATTGCACTGCAGCATAACCCTTTTGATATTTAATGTGTAGTATAGTAACACCGTTATCATTTAGCCAGTGACTCTGATGTAATTACTAAAAATCAAACAGTGGTGCGTTACTGGTTAAAGTAATGTGATTACATGTCTGTGAAGGTTCTCAGTCATCCAGGTCATAGTTATCCAAAGAAGGTTAAAGTCAAGGGCAACTGGACTTGGTTGAAAATACTAGAAGACATTTCGTCCCTCATCCGAGAGACTTCTTCAGTTCTGAACTGACTAGTAGAGAAACTCAGCTATTTAACCTCTGTGGGGTCACTTGCCAAGATAATCGATACTGCTGGTTCGTTAGTGCTCCTGGCTGTTGTAACGACAGTCGTTATGGTCGTTAGAACCAACAGCGGCCAAGTCTGAACAGCCATCGTTAGCATCTTCACCTGAGGCCAAGAGGTAACGTTTTATTAAGTTTCCTGGGAGGTGATGAAAGGACAGTATTGTAAGTGTGGGGTACGTGGTGGCGTAGACCCCCCTCCTCTGTTCAGCAACGGCTTCTCAACCCGGGTGTAAATGGCTTCCTTTCAAACCATCCATCTTCTCTGTCTAAAATGTGCACCTGGTGATCCTCAAATGAGTGTCCTTTATCCTTCAGATGTAAGTAAACTGCTGAGTCTTGACCTGAGGAGTTGGCCCTTCTGTGTTGAGCCATGCATTTGAGTAGTGGTTGTTTAGTTTCCCCAATGTACAGTGTGTATTCCTCACTTAGTTGGACTGCATACACTAGATTGTTTTTATTTGTTAAAAATCCTCCTGAGTTTCTCTGATACTCCAGACACGTATGGAATCAAAATGTGTACGTGTCTGGAGTGTTAGAGAAACTCAGGAGGATTTTCAACAAACACCACATCCCTGTGTTTTTAAAACCCAAGAACACGCTAACACAGATACTGGTACACCCGAAAGACCACACACCCAAACACAAGAAAAGCAATCTAGTGTATGCGGTCGAATGCAGTGAGGAATGCACAAACCTGTATATTGGGGAAACTAAACAACAGTGTTGGGGGTAATGCGTTACAAAGTAATCACATTACTTTTGTCTGTAACGCAGTAATGTAACGCATTGCTGTTGATAACTTCAGTAATCACATTACAGTTGCTAATAACAAAATCATTGCGTTACTTGTGAACTGGTTCTTGAACTATCCGCATAACGTGAGGGGAGAAAAATAAATCAAACGTCCCTATTCGTGCGTGTTTGCATAACACTTTCCCTACCTAACTTTCCTTAATAAGACATCAGCTCCCCTAAAAGCATGATTTGTGATATGGAGAGGTCTCTAAAATATTGACAGCATGCTTTATTTACATTAATCTCTAAATTTCTCTATCATCATGGATCGGGTGGAGCGTCAGACTTCATCCAGCCAGAGGGAACTATCATCGACCGTCCGCAGCGTGCCGGTTGCTCCGCAATCTCCTGGCCCTGTGCGCTCCCCTGCCCCACTCCCTCTCTGGTACGGGTTGTGTCGCTAGTATGACTGACACGCTATAAACGGTTCGTGATCGTTCCTTCTGGCTGGATGAATATTATGCATGACCCAAGCACGACTGCAGCTGGGGGCTCTCCACAGCGCCACGCAACTTTCTAAATTCTTCAATCTCATGGAGAAAAGAAATTAGTGTTTACAATGAAATGTCCAGATAAAGTTTTTAAGCATTATAGTAGCCTTGTTCTTCTCTTGACAAATGTTGGGCTGATGTTTACAACTTTGTTGTCAGCTTTGTAGTAAGAGAGATCCTGTGTAGGCTATGTTCTCATTATAATAAGGATTTGTGTTGATCTGGGCATATGAGGTGTAGCTATATATTGTTATTGAGCATCGCAGGTGATGTTATGCAACGTAATCCAAAAGTAACGTAACTAGTAGTGTAACTGGTTACTTTCAGCAGTGAGTCATCTAGTAAAGTAAAGCGTTACTTTAAAAAAGTAACTAGTAATGTGTAATCCATTACCTTTTTTGAGTAACTACCCCAACACCACTACACAAACGCATGGCTCAACACAGAAGGGCACCTCAGGTCACGACTCAGGAGTTTATTTACGTCTGAGGGAGAAAGGACACTAGGGATGCAACTAATGATTATTTTCGTAGTCAATCTGTTAATTATTTAGTCACGATTATTTTTTCCACCCTCTACCCCTAACCCTAATTAACCCATTTAACTAATTAAATATCTTTCAAGTGAATTACTGATCTCCAACACACAGACTAAAGATTTTTTGCTGTGGAACTATATAAAATTAAATTAAAAACAAGAACTGTACACTAACAACGTAATGTCTATTTAGACTAATAAAGCAACTGTCCCCTTTCATACTACTACTGTAGTTTATTTTTCGAAAGTGCTTATAAGTTTTATAAGTGGAGAATGTTCAGTAGGCTACATCACGAGCTAGATGTTCCTTTATTTGCTTTAAACCATCACTCAGATTGTAACGACAGAATAACAGAGGTACGAATACTGAAACTATCTTACAGTTGTGGCCTTGCCTCTTTTGTTGTTGCTCATGTTGCTGCTGCAGTGGTCTGTAACTGGGCCCAGAGAGCTCTGTGGGCATGACTGGCCAGCCGGTAACCCCGCGGAGCTGTTGTGGAGCTTCTCAACCACAAAAAAGTATGAGCACATTTTCGATTCGTCATCAACTTTGGTAAAACTGCCAATATTCAAATTCTACACTGCTGATTTCCTGCCTCAAAACCGCTCAAAAGTGTATTTAGTGATTAAATAGCATACAAAACTAACTACACAACACACTTACACAATTCTATACTTTTTGTAAGTGATTGTAATCCAATACATTTTTCGTTCATTTTGTGTGCTCTGAAAAAACTAGTTTTCCTACACAGTCCTGGCCATGTAAATGGAAAACAAAGACAGTGGTGTGAACCTTTCCATTTCCATTTAGCTGACACTTTTATCCAAAGTGACTTACAATTGCTATTTATGTCAGAGGTCGCACACCTCTGGAGCAACTAGGGGTTGAGGGTCTTGCTCAGGGACACATTGGTGGATGGCTCACAGTGGCAATTGAACCTTGGACTCCCACATCAAAGGCAAGCATCTTATCTATGTGCCATCACCACCCTTTCCACACATCATTAGCCCAGCCAATCAGCAACAGGAGTGATGGGGACAGTGGGAGAAAGAGTTCTATACACCAGCACATTCGAACATGCTGGACTCCAGCAGACACTTTGGCTGTTTTTCGGCCTTATGTCCATCTTCAAAGAGGAAAATGTCTGAAGAGTATAAACAGAGAAGAAAGTTACAGTCCCCTCCAAAAGTATTAGAACGGTAAGGCAAATTGCTTTGTTTTTGTTGTTCACTGAAGACATTTGGGTTTAAGATCAAAAGATGAGTATGAGACAAGAGTTCAGAATTTGAGCTCTCATTTCCTGATATTCACATCTAGATGTGTTAAACACCTTAGGACATATCACCGTTTGTATTAGATCACAGCATTTTTAGGTAAGCAAAACTAATGGAACAAATGATCTTAAAGTAAATAACATTTAATATTTGGTGGCATAATCCTTGCTTGCAATAACTGCCTCAAGCCTGTGACCCATCGACATCACCAAACTGTTGCATTCTTCATTTGTGGCTTTTACCGCAGCTTCTTTCAGTTCTTGTTTGTTTAGGGGTGTTTCTCCCTTCAGTCTCCTCTTAAGGAGGTGAAATGCATGCTCTATTGGGTTAAGGTCAGGTTACTGACTTGGCCAGTCTAAAACCTTTCACTTTTTTCCCCTTATGAATTCCTTTGTTTTTTTGGCAGTGTGCTTTGGGTCATTGTCCTGCTGCATGATAAACTTCCTCCCGATTAGTTTCAATGCATTTCACCGTAAATTGGCAGACAAAATGTTTCTAACCACTTCTGAATTCATTCTGCTGCTACCATCATCAGTTACATCATCAATAAATATTAATGAGCCTGTTCCAGAAGCAGCCATGCACGGCCAAGGCATGACGTTACCTCAACCATGCTTCACAGATGTGCTTGTATGCTTCGGATCATAAGCAGTTCCTTTCTTTCTCCACACTTTGGCCTTTCCATCACTTTGATAGAGATTAATGTTGGTCTCATCAGTCCATAAGATTGTGTTCCAGAACTTTTGCGGCTCATCTCTGTACTTCTTTGCCTTGGCCAACTCGTTCGACATCTGTTGCTCAGTACACCAGTAGTTTCTTTCTTTTTCAGGACATTCCGAATTGTTGAGCTAGCTGTGCCCAATGTTTGTCCAATGGCTTTAGTCAATTTTCCTTCTTCTCCCAGCTTGAGAATGGCTTGCTTTTCTCCCATACACAGCTCTCTGGTCTTCATGTTGGTTTATCCTCTTTAACAGGAAATGCAGTCTTTATTGGTTTGAACCAAGGATGAAAACTTAGACTAGTCATGCAGAGCTACTTTTGGACAACCAACCTAAAAGGCAACACCTGGGCAACAAGAAACATCTGTCAGTCACATGTTCCAATACTTTTGCTTACTTGAAAAATGTGTGGGTTCAAGCAAAGGGTAGTGTGTCCTGAGTTGTTTAACACATCTAGATGTGAATATCAGGAAATGAGAGCTGGAATTCTGAACTCTTGTCTCATACTCATCTTTTGATCTTAAACCCAAATGTCTTCAGTGACTAACAAAAACAAAGGAATTTGCCTTACCGTACTTTTGGAGGGGACTGTAGCTGGAGAACACATCCGTGATTTGAAATTTGTATGGCGGAGCTTCTGAGGGAAAAATGATTTCCCAACTGGAAAAATTCACGTGAACGCCCCCTGAAGTCAGAACAACAACTCGGAAAGTCTGAGAAAATTTTGGTACCGAGTTGCTGTGTTTTTGACATCATACACGTGGAATATAGAGGACAACATGGTTAGAAATGTTTGATTAACGTGTTAACATTCCAACGGTATGCCCATGGGCTGTCAGGTCCTGGCGGCAGCTTTCAGTATGTGCACACAACTGCTATGTTAACCTCATATTCATATGATACACCGTTTCAAAGCAAAAATCCTTTTGAATCGACCAATGCAAACCATTTCAAGATACAATCACCACAGCAGGTACAATCAGCGCCTCTGTCAGACCAAGCAGTACAATCAAAATTGACGCGACTCACCTATGAAGCCCTAGTAATCCACCAATCATTTATATTACAACAAAAAATGGTCTTGTTACGTTGTCAAAGGTCCAGACGATCCAATCCAGTAAAAATATTTAGTCCGATTTGAATTTAAACAACTACGATATTAAAACCGTTTATCCGATTTGAATTTAAACAACTACGATAGCTTGTATTCAAGCCGCTGAACTCTAACCTTTCGAGTGACACCAAAGTCAATCCAATAGGAGCTCCCATTTCCCTTTCACAGCCTTCAACAGCCAACGAGAGCCCGCGCCAGCCTCTATTATTTCGTGGGTATAGTGCCAATGACTGGCACTTTGTGTATCCAATAAAATTCTGAAAATAACGATATCCAGTTTTAAGTAGGAAGTTCATGATCTACTAGAAAAAAACACATCCGCGTCAAGCTACCGGCTAATACGGAGCGATGCAGCAGCAGCCGCTTGCCGCCATGGGGTGGTGTTGTTTTAGGAAAAATAATAATCAGTTCCAGTAGCACTTACAGTAATTCTGACCTTAAATAACACTCCAGAGTGTTATCTTTCAGAGAAGCCCAAAACCATGCATTTACTCCAAATGGTTCAAGAACTACATTCAATTTACTTTGGACATGCCGTGAATAGGCGTAGAATGAATTTTACAGGAATGGTAAGAGGTTAATGGTGCAAAATCACATTTTGCATGTTCATTTTTTGCTATCGTGTCATTTGTGATATAGTATTAGGTTAAATCGGTTAGTTTGCTGTCCATGTACAGTGACCCAGATTAATAATTAGCAGTATTTATAGTACAAGTAATATTTTAGTGATTTCAGGTAATGTGCTGGTGCAGTAACAACTCTGGGACAAAAAAAAACTTTGTAATAGAAAGCTTCACACTGTTTCAGCATACTTGGATGACAATGACAATCCAGCACATCTTTGTAGTACCGTCCATGCTGTTTCCACATTCCGACTTAAAAGCACTCAAACACAGAGTCGGAAGAACGACTTCACAGCTCAGGAAATCGGACCATCCGAGGAGCACATGAATGCACCGTTACCCTCTAGGGAAATAAATATCAGTTTCAATATATTTGGGGACACAGCCCCTGTGTAAGTTGTGCTTCCTAACTTCTTCTCCAAAACCTTCCTCACCAGCCTCCACAAGGGGATTTTTATGGAAAGTAGTCTATAGCATTAAAACTTTGAAATATGAAATGAAAGCTCAAACAGATCACCGAGGTGATTCTCGCCTTTTGTTTCTGTCTGCTAGCTTCACAGCAATATACTGAGAAAATCCATCTCTAAATGATCTCAAATGTCACGGACGGTGTAAAATGAGACCAGTCTAGACAGAATTAGAGCTTCAGTCAAACAGAAAATGAAGCAAGCCAGAGAGGGACAGAAGATGTTTGGGGGAAAAAAAAGGGCAGCAAGTGTAGTGGAGTCTCCTCTCATGCTGTAACTCGGCTGCTGTGTTTTCCTCCGTCTTCTGTCAGTTAGCCGATGGAGCAGTGAACCTGTGAGAGCTACCTCCATCAAAGTGTGCTTCTTGCCTTGGGCTACTGGTGTGTAGCACTCTGTGATTTGGTCTTTATATCACCCCCCTTGACACACACACACAAACACACACACACACACACACACACACGCACACATCAGTACTGTTAAGATCCATCTGCGTCCCCTGATCAAAGGAAAGCGAAGCAGGGGGCTTATAGGACATCTCTGATTACTACTGCCTGAGGCAAGCCACGTCATCCCCATCAGTTTTATGCCACCATCACCACCATCATCATCATCATCCACCACTGCAATCAATATGCCACCATGAGGCCGTCGCCCATGCTCACAGCTGTCGCCATCCTTACGTCAACATGGGTCACACATTGTGCTTAATTCACAGGAAAGAATAAATCAGAAAAAGGTATATACAGTGCTGTTTTGTTGGTGCAGTACAGTCAAGTGAACAGATGTCTTCTTAGCCATTGTTTTTGACTGCTGTTTGGAACCAGAGTTATATTCTGCTGTTAATTCATGTCTTTTCACAAGGTCATTACACTGGACAACCATCAGAGAAAATGTCAGTAATAGTGATAGAAATTTTTTTTGGCATCAATATTTATATTAAATAATAGAATTATTAGGGCCCGAGCACGACCGTGCGAGGTCCCTATTGAATTTGCTAAGATTATTAGCTAATAAAAATTAGCCCCTCGTTCACGTTCAACCTACATGTACGAAATTTTCTGGGGACATGTATCATATCAAGACGCACAAAAAAGCCTCAAGAACCCATAGCCTAAAGTCAACAGGAAGTCGGCCATTTTGAATTTTACGGCCATTTTTGGATGATTTACACACTTCGTACTTTAACGAACTCCTCCTAGGGATTTAGTCGGATCGACGTCAAATTTCTGCTGTGCCTTCTAAAGGCATTGACGATGAAAAGTTGTGCTATTTGCGCGTTTTCGTCAATGGGCGTGTCCGTGGCGTCGATGATTCGCTATGAAACAGGAAGTTGTTGTAACTTCAGTGTACATGCTCACATCTGGACC
>NW_025744101.1:0-821 GCF_021292245.1 Micropterus dolomieu
GCTTGATCATGGTACACATTACACCTGCTAAATTTTAGCATGTTAGAATTGCCACTGTGGGCATGTTAGCCTGCTAGCACTGCTATAGAGTCTTGCCATGCAAACCATGTTATTCTATACATACCAAATACTAAATATCGGCATGGTGCCTATGTTATTTTGTTAACATAATGCTTTATTATTTGGTGAATGACTATTGCTATATGTTTAGCACACAAAGTGTTATTTAGCTGCAGCCTTTAGGATCAGCATAACACAACTTCCACATGATATTACATAACAAACCTTCATGATATCTAGTTTAATGTCAGAATATCACTATAAAAGCTGCCACCTCTACTTCCAACATGTCACCCTATTTAACTAACGAAGAGTAATTAGTTTCAATTTCTTTCCAGCTACCTCTAATTAGTTCTACTTTTTATATACCAATATCACATTTATACTGTACAAATTCAATTAAGCAGCAGCAAATAATTTGCGATCTTACCGATGTATAACACAAAAAAAAGTCTCTTAATCTTCCTCACATTGTACAGTGGGTACGGAAAGTATTCAGACCCCTTTAAATTTTTCACTCTTTGTTTCATTGCAGCCATTTTCCAAAAATCAAAAAAGTTCATTTTATTTCTCAGTAATGTACACTCAGCACCCCATCTTGACAGAAAAGAACAGAAATGTAGAAATCTTTGCAAATTTATTAAAAAAGAAATACTGAAATATCACATGGTCATAAGTATTCAGACCCTTTGCTCAGTATTTAGTAGAAGCACCCTTTTGATCTAATACAGCCATGAGTCGTTTTGGGAAAGATGCAACAA
>NW_025744102.1:0-2243 GCF_021292245.1 Micropterus dolomieu
TGACTCTGGGGACAGAAAGCAGACCTGCCCCAGACGACCTGAGAGGTCTGGATGGTTCATAACGAAGCAGAAGATCAGAAATGTATTTTGGCCCTAAACCATTTAGTGCTTTATAAACTAACAGCAGGATTTTGAAATCAATTCTTTGACATACAGGAAGCCAATGTAAAGACCTCAGAACTGGAGTGATGTGATACACCTTTTTGGTCTTAGTGAGGACTCGAGCAGCAGTGTTCTGAATCAGCTGCAGCTGTCTGATGGATTTCTTAGGGAGCCCTGTAAGGACACTGTTACAGTAGTCAAGTCGACTGAAGATAAATGCATGGATAAGTTTTTCCAGGTCTTGCTGAGACATAAGTCCTTTAATCCTTGATATATTCTTCAGGTGATAGTAGGCTGACTTTGTAATTGTCTTAATGTGGCTCCTCAAATTCAGTCCATGACTACACCAAGATTTCTGGCTTGATTTGTGGTTCTTAACATTACAGATTGAAGTCGAGCACTGACTTTCAATCTTTCCCCCCTGGCTCCAAAAACAATAACTTCAGTTTTATCTTTGTTTAATTGGAGAAAATTCTGTTTTTCATAATCTGAGCCAGTGGAAGCATGTAAATGTTAAACAAAAGAGGCCCCAGAATGGAGCCTTTGGGAACTCCACATGTCATTTTTGTCAGCTCAGATGTGTAATTACTTATAGACATAAAGTAGTCCCTGTCCTTTAAGTAGGATTCAAACCAGTTTAGTACTGTGCCAGAAAGTCCAACCCAGTTTTCAAGTCTGTCTAGTAATATGTTGTGGTCGACCGTGTCGAATGCAGCACTGAGATACAATAATACTAAGACTGAAATTCTGCCACTGTCAGTGTTTAAATGGAAGTCATTGAAGACCTTAACAAGAGCCGTCTCAGTGCTGTGGTGTGGTCGAAAACCTGATTGGAAGACATCAAAACAGTTATTTAGTACCAAGAAAGCACTAAGCTGTTGAAAAACAGCTTTTTCAATGATTTTACTTAAAAATGGGAGATTTGATATGGGCCTATAACTGCTCATTAGTGAACTGTCCAGATTGCTCTTTTTTAAGAGTGGCTTAATGACTGCAGTTTTCAGGGCCTGTGGGAAAAAACCTGAGAGGAGAGACATGTTGACAATTTGTAGTAGATCTGAGGCCATGCATTTAGACACATTTTTGAAAAAACCTGTTGGCAGAATATCAAGGCAACATGAAGAAGATTTCAGATGTTGTATTATGTCCTCCAGGTTTTTATGGTTAATAGAATCAAATTGTCTCATGCTATATGAATTGTTTTTAAGTGGACACAGGGACAAGACATATCCTGTTACTGACATGGAGGCATGATTGCTTGTCTAATTGTTTGAATTTTGTCTGTGAAGAAGGAGGCAAATTCATTGCAGGCCCTGGTGGATAGAAGTTCAGAGGCTGCAGACACAGGAGGGTTGGTTAGCCTGTCGACAGTAGCAAATAGGGCACGTGCATTATTAGTGTTTTTGGTGATGACGTCAGAGAAGAAGGACCGCCTTGCATTTCTCAGTTCTAAATTATAAATGCGAAGTCTCTCTTTATAGATGTCATAATGAACCTGGAGATTTGTTTTCCGCCACCTGCTTTCAGCCTTTCGACACTCTTTTTTTAGTTGTAACCAGCGTGGCATTTCTCCATGGAGATCTTCTCTTGCCAGAGACCACCTTTACCTTGGCTGGTGCAATGGCATCAATAACATTTGTAATTTTAGAACTGAAATTATCTACAAGCTCATTGACTGAGACCCGTGAGAGGGCGGGTGTCGAGGAAAAATCCTCAATAGATTTTTCACTAGTGTTTTCGGTGATATGCCATTTTGTGATTATAATAATAATAATAATAATCCTTATTTGTAGAGCACTTTTCAAAAACAAGTTACAAAGTGCTTTAACAAGTGTAAAGAATAATACAAAAAAAAAAACAAGATAAGAGCATGAAAAATTAATATAAAATTAGTAAAATACAATAAAATAAAAGGGATAAAATAAAGTTAAATAAGATCGGGAAAAGCTCTCCTATAAAATTATGTTTTAAGAAGGGACTTAAAAGATTTCACTGACTCAGCCGACCTGATTTCCTCGGGCAGGCTGTTCCAGAGCCTCGGGGCCCTGACAGCAAACGCTCTGTCCCCTTTAGTTTTCAGTCGAGACTCTGGAACAGACAACAGCCCTCTGCCCGAGGATCTCAAGGTACGTGCTGGTGCA